>NC_134357.1:261980831-262112777 GCF_048569485.1 Anomaloglossus baeobatrachus | reverse complement strand
CTTTGCCATACAGAACCGGTTTGTACAACGCATCGGCTGTAGTTTCCGCACCTTTTATTCCATTTTAAGTCTATAGTTTAGCAATTACCAGTTTTCTCAAATTCAAACATAATAACCTGTTAATTATACAGCATCTCCGACACACCACCCAGCAGCTGCAGCATCTCCGACACACCGCCCAGCAGCTGCAGCATCTCCGACACACCGCCCAGCAGCTGCAGCATCTCCGACACACCGCCCAGCAGCTGCAGCATCTCCGACACACCGCCCAGCAGCTGCAGCATCTCCGACACACCGCCCAGCAGCTGCAGCATCTCCGACACACCGCCCAGCAGCTGCAGCATCTCCGACACACCGCCCAGCAGCTGCAGCATCTCCGACACACCGCCCAGCAGCTGCAGCATCTCCGACACACCGCCCAGCAGCTGCAGCATCTCCGACACACCACCCAGCAGCTGCAGCATCTCCGACACACCGCCCAGCAGCTGCAGCATCTCCGACACACCGCCCAGCAGCTGCAGCATCTCCGACACACCGCCCAGCAGCTACAGCATCTCCGACACACCGCCCAGCAGCTGCAGCATCTCCGACACACCGCCCAGCAGCTGCAGCATCTCCGACACACCGCCCAACAGCTGCAGCATCTCCGACACACCACCCAGCAGCTGCAGCATCTCCGACACACCACCCAGCAGCTGCAGCATCTCCGACACACCGCCCAGCAGCTGCAGCATCTCCGACACACCGCCCAGCAGCTGCAGCATCTCCGACACACCGCCCAGCAGCTGCAGCATCTCCGACACACCGCCCAGCAGCTGCAGCATCTCCGACACACCGCCCAGCAGCTGCAGCATCTCCGACACACCGCCCAGCAGCTGCAGCATCTCCGACACACCGCCCAGCAGCTGCAGCATCTCCGACACACCGCCCAGCAGCTGCAGCATCTCCGACACACCGCCCAGCAGCTGCAGCATCTCCGACACACCGCCCAGCAGCTGCAGCATCTCCGACACACCGCCCAGCAGCTGCAGCATCTCCGACACACCGCCCAGCAGCTGCAGCATCTCCGACACACCGCCCAGCAGCTGCAGCATCTCCGACACACCGCCCAGCAGCTGCAGCATCTCCGACACACCGCCCAGCAGCTGCAGCATCTCCGACACACCGCCCAACAGCTACAGCATCTCCGACACACCGCCCAGCAGCTGCAGCATCTCCGACACACCGCCCAGCAGCTGCAGCATCTCCGACACACCGCCCAGCAGCTGCAGCATCTCCGACACACCACCCAGCAGCTGCAGCATCTCCGACACACCGCCCAGCAGCTGCAGCATCTCCGACACACCGCCCAGCAGCTGCAGCATCTCCGACACACCGCCCAGCAGCTACAGCATCTCCGACACACCGCCCAGCAGCTGCAGCATCTCCGACACACCGCCCAGCAGCTGCAGCATCTCCGACACACCGCCCAACAGCTGCAGCATCTCCGACACACCGCCCAGCAGCTGCAGCATCTCCGACACACCACCCAGCAGCTGCAGCATCTCCGACACACCACCCAGCAGCTGCAGCATCTCCGACACACCCCCAGCAGCTGCAGCATCTCCGACACACCGCCCAGCAGCTGCAGCATCTCCGACACACCGCCCAGCAGCTGCAGCATCTCCGACACACCGCCCAGCAGCTGCAGCATCTCCGACACACCGCCCAGCAGCTGCAGCATCTCCGACACACCGCCCAGCAGCTGCAGCATCTCCGACACACCGCCCAGCAGCTGCAGCATCTCCGACACACCGCCCAGCAGCTGCAGCATCTCCGACACACCGCCCAGCAGCTGCAGCATCTCCGACACACCGCCCAGCAGCTGCAGCATCTCCGACACACCGCCCAGCAGCTGCAGCATCTCCGACACACCGCCCCAGCAGCTGCAGCATCTCCGACACACCGCCCAGCAGCTGCAGCATCTCCGACACACCGCCCAGCAGCTGCAGCATCTCCGACACACCGCCCAGCAGCTACAGCATCTCCGACACACCGCCCAGCAGCTGCAGCATCTCCGACACACCGCCCAAGCAGCTAGCAGCATCTCCGACACACCGCCCAGCAGCTGCAGCATCTCCGACACACCGCCCAGCAGCTGCAGCATCTCCGACACACCGCCCAGCAGCTGCAGCATCTCCGACACACCGCCCAGCAGCTGCAGCATCTCCGACACACCGCCCAGCAGCTGCAGCATCTCCGACACACCGCCCAGCAGCTGCAGCATCTCCGACACACCGCCCAGCAGCTGCAGCATCTCCGACACACCGCCCAGCAGCTGCAACATCTCCGACACACCGCCCAGCAGCTGCAGCATCTCCGACACACCGCCCAGCAGCTGCAGCATCTCCGACACACCGCCCAGCAGCTGCAGCATCTCCGACACACCGCCCAGCAGCTGCAGCATCTCCGACACACCGCCCAGCAGCTGCAGCATCTCCGACACACCGCCCAGCAGCTGCGGCATCTCCAACACACCGCCCAGCAGCTGCAGCATCTCCGACACACCGCCCAGCAGCTGCAGCATCTCCGACACACCGCCCAGCAGCTGCGGCATCTCCGACACACCGCCCAGCAGCTGCGGCATCTCCGACACACCGCCCAGCAGCTGCGGCATCTCCGACACACCGCCCAGCAGCTGCAGCATCTCCGACACACCGCCCAGCAGCTGCAGCATCTCCGACACACCGCCCAGCAGCGGCAGCATCTCCGACACACCGCCCAACAGCTACAGCATCTCCGACACACCGCCCAGCAGCTGCAGCATCTCCGACACACCGCCCAGCAGCTGCGGCATCTCCGACACACCGCCCAGCAGCTGCGGCATCTCCGACACACCGCCCAGCAGCTGCGGCATCTCCGACACACCGCCCAGCAGCTGCGGCATCTCCGACACACCGCCCAGCAGCTGCGGCATCTCCGACACACCGCCCAGCAGCTGCGGCATCTCCGACACACCGCCCAGCAGCTGCGGCATCTCCGACACACCGCCCAGCAGCTGCGGCATCTCCGACACACCGCCCAGCAGCTGCGGCATCTCCGACACACCGCCCAGCAGCTGCGGCATCTCCGACACACCGCCCAGCAGCTGCGGCATCTCCGACACACCGCCCAGCAGCTGCAGCATCTCCGACACACCGCCCAGCAGCTGCAGCATCTCCGACACACCGCCCAGCAGCTGCAGCATCTCCGACACACCGCCCAGCAGCGGCGGCATCTCCGACACACCGCCCAGCAGCGGCGGCATCTCCGACACACCGCCCAGCAGCTGCGGCATCTCCGACACACCGCCCAGCAGCTGCGGCATCTCCGACACACCGCCCAGCAGCTGCGGCATCTCCGACACACCGCCCAGCAGCTGCGGCATCTCCGACACACCGCCCAGCAGCTGCGGCATCTCCGACACACCGCCCAGCAGCTGCGGCATCTCCGACACACCGCCCAGCAGCTGCAGCATCTCCGACACACCGCCCAGCAGCTGCGGCATCTCCGACACACCGCCCAGCAGCTGCGGCATCTCCGACACACCGCCCAGCAGCTGCGGCATCTCCGACACACCGCCCAGCAGCTGCGGCATCTCCGACACACCGCCCAGCAGCTGCGGCATCTCCGACACACCGCCCAGCAGCTGCGGCATCTCCGACACACCGCCCAGCAGGTGCAGCATCTCCGACACACCGCCCAGCAGCTACAGCATCTCCGACACACCGCCCAGCAGCTGCAGCATCTCCGACACACCGCCCAGCAGCTGCAGCATCTCCGACACACCGCCCAGCAGCGGCAGCATCTCCGACACACCGCCCAGCAGCTGCAGCATCTCCGACACACCGCCCAGCAGCTGCAGCATCTCCGACACACCGCCCAGCAGCTGCAGCATCTCCGACACACCGCCCAGCAGCTGCAGCATCTCCGACACACCGCCCAGCAGCTGCAGCATCTCCGACACACCGCCCAGCAGCTGCAGCATCTCCGACACACCGCCCAGCAGCTGCAGCATCTCCGACACACCGCCCAGCAGCTGCAGCATCTCCGACACACCGCCCAGCAGCTGCAGCATCTCCGACACACCGCCCAGCAGCTGCAGCATCTCCGACACACCGCCCAGCAGCTGCAGCATCTCCGACACACCGCCCAGCAGCTGCAGCATCTCCGACACACCGCCCAGCAGCTGCAGCATCTCCGACACACCGCCCAGCAGCTGCAGCATCTCCGACACACCGCCCAGCAGCTGCAGCATCTCCGACACACCGCCCAGCAGCTGCAGCATCTCCGACACACCGCCCAGCAGCTGCAGCATCTCCGACACACCGCCCAGCAGCTGCAGCATCTCCGACACACCGCCCAGCAGCTGCAGCATCTCCGACACACCGCCCAGCAGCTGCAGCATCTCCGACACACCGCCCAGCAGCTGCGGCATCTCCGACACACCGCCCAGCAGCGGCGGCATCTCCGACACACCGCCCAGCAGCTGCGGCATCTCCGACACACCGCCCAGCAGCTGCGGCATCTCCGACACACCGCCCAGCAGCTGCGGCATCTCCGACACACCGCCCAGCAGCTGCGGCATCTCCGACACACCGCCCAGCAGCTGCGGCATCTCCGACACACCGCCCAGCAGCTGCGGCATCTCCGACACACCGCCCAGCAGCTGCGGCATCTCCGACACACCGCCCAGCAGCTGCGGCATCTCCGACACACCGCCCAGCAGCTGCAGCATCTCCGACACACCGCCCAGCAGCTGCAGCATCTCCGACACACCGCCCAGCAGCTGCAGCATCTCCGACACACCGCCCAGCAGCGGCAGCATCTCCGACACACCGCCCAGCAGCGGCAGCATCTCCGACACACCGCCCAGCAGCGGCAGCATCTCCGACACAATGCACAGCAGCTGCAGCATCTCCGACACACCGCCCAGCAGCTGCAGCATCTCCGACACACTGCCCAGCAGCTGCAGCATCTCCGACACACCGCCCAACAGCTGCAGCATCTCCGACACACCGCCCAGCAGCTGCAGCATCTCCGACACACCGCCCAGCAGCGGCAGCATCTCCGACACACCGCCCAGCAGCTACAGCATCTCCGACACACCGCTCAACAGCTGCAGCATCTCCGACACACCACCCAGCAGCTGCAGCATCTCCGACACACCACCCAGCAGCTGCAGCATCTCCGACACACCGCCCAGCAGCTGCAGCATCTCCGACACACCGCCCAGCAGCGGCAGCATCTCCGACACACCGCAAAGCAAGTGCAGCATCTCCGACACACCGCCCAGCAGCGGCAGCATCTCCGACACACCGCCCAGCAGCTACAGCATCTCCGACACACCGCCCAGCAGCTGCAGCATCTCCGACACACTGCCCAGCAGCTGCAGCATCTCCGACACACCGCCCAGCAGCGGCAGCATCTCCGACACACCGCCCAGCAGCTGCAGCATCTCCGACACACCGCCCAGCAGCTGCAGCATCTCCGACACACCGCCCAGCAGCTGCAGCATCTCCGACACACCGCCCAGCAGCGGCAGCATCTCCGACACACCGCCCAGCAGCTGCAGCATCTCCGACACACCGCCCAGCAGCTGCAGCATCTCCGACACACCGCCCAGCAGCTGCAGCATCTCCGACACACCGCCCAGCAGCGGCAGCATCTCCGACACACCGCCCAGCAGCGGCAGCATCTCCGACACACCGCCCAGCAGCGGCAGCATCTCCGACACAATGCACAGCAGCTGCAGCATCTCCGACACACCGCCCAGCAGCTGCAGCATCTCCGACACACTGCCCAGCAGCTGCAGCATCTCCGACACACCGCCCAACAGCTGCAGCATCTCCGACACACCGCCCAGCAGCTGCAGCATCTCCGACACACCGCCCAGCAGCTGCAGCATCTCCGACACACCGCCCAGCAACTGCAGCATCTCCGACACACCGCCCAGCAGCTGCAGCATCTCCGACACACCGCCCAGCAGCTGCAGCATCTCCGACACACCGCCCAGCAGCTGCAGCATCTCCGACACACCGCCCAGCAGCTGCAGCATCTCCGACACACCGCCCAGCAGCGGCAGCATCTCCGACACACCGCAAAGCAAGTGCAGCATCTCCGACACATCGCCCAGCAGCTGCAGCATCTCCGACACACCGCCCAGCAGCTGCAGCATCTCCGACACACCGCCCAGCAGCTGCAGCATCTCCGACACACCGCCCAGCAGCGGCAGCATCTCCGACACACCGCCCAGCAGCTACAGCATCTCCGACACACCGCCCAACAGCTGCAGCATCTCCGACACACCACCCAGCAGCTGCAGCATCTCCGACACACCACCCAGCAGCTGCAGCATCTCCGACACACCGCCCAGCAGCTGCAGCATCTCCGACACACCGCCCAGCAGCTGCAGCATCTCCGACACACCGCCCAGCAGCGGCAGCATCTCCGACACACCGCAAAGCAAGTGCAGCATCTCCGACACACCGCCCAGCAGCTACAGCATCTCCGACACACCGCCCAGCAGCGGCAGCATCTCCGACACACCGCCCAGCAGCGGCAGCATCTCCGACACACCGCCCAGCAGCTGCAGCATCTCCGACACATCGCCCAGCAGCTGCAGCATCTCCGACACACCGCCCAGCAGCTGCAGCATCTCCGACACACCGCCCAGCAGCTGCAGCATCTCCGACACACCGCCCAGCAGCTGCAGCATCTCCGACACACCGCCCAGCAGCGGCAGCATCTCCGACACACCGCCCAGCAGCTACAGCATCTCCGACACACCGCCCAGCAGCTGCAGCATCTCCGACACCACCCAGCAGCTGCAGCATCTCCGACACACCGCCCAGCAGCGGCAGCATCTCCGACACACCGCCCAGCAGCTGCAGCATCTCCGACACACCGCCCAGCAGCTGCAGCATCTCCGACACACCGCCCAGCAGCTGCAGCATCTCCGACACACCGCCCAGCAGCTGCAGCATCTCCGACACACCGCCCAGCAGCTGCAGCATCTCCGACACACAACCCAGCAGCGGCAGCATCTCCGACACACCGCCCAGCAGCGGCAGCATCTCCGACACAATGCACAGCAGCTGCAGCATCTCCGACACACCGCCCAGCAGCTGCAGCATCTCCGACACACCGCCCAGCAGCTGCAGCATCTCCGACACACTGCCAAGCAGCTGCAGCATCTCCGACACACCGCCCAACAGCTGCAGCATCTCTGACACACCGCCCAGCAGCTGCAGCATCTCCGACACACCGCCCAGCAGCTGCAGCATCTCCGACACACCGCCCAGCAGCTGCAGCATCTCCGACACACCGCCCAGCAGCTACAGCATCTCCGACACACCGCCCAGCAGCTGCAGCATCTCCGACACACCACCCAGCAGCTGCAGCATCTCCGACACACCGCCCAGCAGCTGCAGCATCTCCGACACACCACCCAGCAGCGGCAGCATCTCCGACACACCGCAAAGCAAGTGCAGCATCTCCGACACATCGCCCAGCAGCTGCAGCATCTCCGACCCACCGCCCAGCAGCTGCAGCATCTCCGACACACCGCCCAGCAGCTGCAGCATCTCCGACACACCGCCCAGCAGCTGCAGCATCTCCGACACACCACCCAGCAGCTGCAGCATCTCCGACACACCACCCAGCAGCTGCAGCATCTCCGACACACCACCCAGCAGCTGCAGCATCTCCGACACACCACCCAGCAGCTGCAGCATCTCCGACACACCGCCCAACAGCTACAGCATCTCCGACACACCGCAAAGCAAGTGCAGCATCTCCGACACATCGCCCAGCAGCTGCAGCATCTCCGACACACCGCCCAGCAGCTGCAGCATCTCCGACACACCGCCCAGCAGCTGCAGCATCTCCGACACACCGCCCAGCAGCTGCAGCATCTCCGACACACCACCCAGCAGCTGCAGCATCTCCGACACACCGCCCAACAGCTGCAGCATCTCCGACACACCACCCAGCAGCTGCAGCATCTCCGACACACCACCCAGCAGCTGCAGCATCTCCGACACACCGCCCAGCAGCTGCAGCATCTCCGACACACCGCCCAACAGCTACAGCATCTCCGACACACCGCCCAGCAGCTGCAGCATCTCCGACACACCGCCCAGCAGCTGCAGCATCTCCGACACACCGCCCAGCAGCGGCAGCATCTCTGACACACCGCCCAGCAGCGGCAGCATCTCCGACACACCGCAAAGCAAGTGCAGCATCTCCGACACATCGCCCAGCAGCTGCAGCATCTCCGACACACCGCCCAACAGCTGCAGCATCTCCGACACCGCCCAGTAGCTGCAGCATCTCCGACACACCGCCCAGCAGCTGCAGCATCTCCGACACACCGCCCAGCAGCTGCAGCATCTCCGACACACCGCCCAGCAGCTGCAGAATCTCCGACACACCGCCCAGCAGCTGCAGCATCTCCGACACACCACCCAGCAGCTGCAGCATCTCCGACACACCGCCCAGCAGCTGCAGCATCTCCGACACACCGCCCAGCAGCGGCAGCATCTCCGACACACCGCAAAGCAAGTGCAGCATCTCCGACACATCGCCCAGCAGCTGCAGCATCTCCGACACACCGCCCAGCAGCTGCAGCATCTCCGACACAACGCCCAGCAGCTGCAGCATCTCCGACACACCGCCCAGCAGCGGCAGCATCTCCGACACACCGCCCAGCAGCTACAGCATCTCCGACACACCGCCCAACAGCTGCAGCATCTCCGACACACCACCCAGCAGCTGCAGCATCTCCGACACACCGCAAAGCAAGTGCAGCATCTCCGACACATCGCCCAGCAGCTGCAGCATCTCCGACACACCGCCCAGCAGCTGCAGCATCTCCGACACACCGCCCAGCAGCTGCAGCATCTCCGACACATCGCCCAGCAGCTGCAGCATCTCCGACACACCGCCCAACAGCTGCAGCATCTCCGACACACCACCCAGCAGCTGCAGCATCTCCGACACACCACCCAGCAGCTGCAGCATCTCCGACACACCGCCCAGCAGCTGCAGCATCTCCGACACACCGCCCAACAGCTACAGCATCTCCGACACACCGCCCAGCAGCTGCAGCATCTCCGACACACCGCCCAGCAGCTGCAGCATCTCCGACACACCGCCCAGCAGCGGCAGCATCTCTGACACACCGCCCAGCAGCGGCAGCATCTCCGACACCGCAAAGCAAGTGCAGCATCTCCGACACATCGCCCAGCAGCTGCAGCATCTCCGACACACCGCCCAACAGCTGCAGCATCTCCGACACCGCCCAGTAGCTGCAGCATCTCCGACACACCGCCCAGCAGCTGCAGCATCTCCGACACACCGCCCAGCAGCTGCAGCATCTCCGACACACCGCCCAGCAGCTGCAGAATCTCCGACACACCGCCCAGCAGCTGCAGCATCTCCGACACACCACCCAGCAGCTGCAGCATCTCCGACACACCGCCCAGCAGCTGCAGCATCTCCGACACACCGCCCAGCAGCGGCAGCATCTCCGACACACCGCAAAGCAAGTGCAGCATCTCCGACACATCGCCCAGCAGCTGCAGCATCTCCGACACACCGCCCAGCAGCTGCAGCATCTCCGACACAACGCCCAGCAGCTGCAGCATCTCCGACACACCGCCCAGCAGCGGCAGCATCTCCGACACACCGCCCAGCAGCTACAGCATCTCCGACACACCGCCCAACAGCTGCAGCATCTCCGACACACCACCCAGCAGCTGCAGCATCTCCGACACACCACCCAGCAGCTGCAGCATCTCCGACACACCGCCCAGCAGCTGCAGCATCTCCGACACACCGCCCAGCAGCGGCAGCATCTCCGACACACCGCAAAGCAAGTGCAGCATCTCCGACACATCGCCCAGCAGCTGCAGCATCTCCGACCCACCGCCCAGCAGCTGCAGCATCTCCGACACACCGCCCAGCAGCTGCAGCATCTCCGACACACCACCCAGCAGCTGCAGCATCTCCGACACACCGCCCAGCAGCGGCAGCATCTCCGACACACCGCCCAGCAGCTGCAGCATCTCCGACACACCGCCCAGCAGCTGCAGCATCTCCGACACACCGCCCAGCAGCTGCAGCATCTCCGACACACCGCCCAGCAGCTGCAGCATCTCCGACACACCGCCCAGCAGCTGCAGCATCTCCGACACACTACCCAGCAGCGGCAGCATCTCCGACACACCGCCCAGCAGCGGCAGCATCTCCGACACAATGCACAGCAGCTGCAGCATCTCCGACACACCGCCCAGCAGCTGCAGCATCTCCGACACACCGCCCAGCAGCTGCAGCATCTCCGACACACTGCCAAGCAGCTGCAGCATCTCCGACACACCGCCCAACAGCTGCAGCATCTCTGACACACCGCCCAGCAGCTGCAGCATCTCCGACACACCGCCCAGCAGCTGCAGCATCTCCGACACACCGCCCAGCAGCTGCAGCATCTCCGACACACCGCCCAGCAGCTACAGCATCTCCGACACACCGCCCAGCAGCTGCAGCATCTCCGACACACCACCCAGCAGCTGCAGCATCTCCGACACACCGCCCAGCAGCTGCAGCATCTCCGACACACCACCCAGCAGCGGCAGCATCTCCGACACACCGCAAAGCAAGTGCAGCATCTCCGACACATCGCCCAGCAGCTGCAGCATCTCCGACCCACCGCCCAGCAGCTGCAGCATCTCCGACACACCGCCCAGCAGCTGCAGCATCTCCGACACACCGCCCAGCAGCTGCAGCATCTCCGACACACCACCCAGCAGCTGCAGCATCTCCGACACACCGCCCAACAGCTGCAGCATCTCCGACACACCACCCAGCAGCTGCAGCATCTCCGACACACCACCCAGCAGCTGCAGCATCTCCGACACACCGCCCAACAGCTACAGCATCTCCGACACACCGCAAAGCAAGTGCAGCATCTCCGACACATCGCCCAGCAGCTGCAGCATCTCCGACACACCGCCCAGCAGCTGCAGCATCTCCGACACACCGCCCAGCAGCTGCAGCATCTCCGACACACCGCCCAGCAGCTGCAGCATCTCCGACACACCACCCAGCAGCTGCAGCATCTCCGACACACCGCCCAACAGCTGCAGCATCTCCGACACACCACCCAGCAGCTGCAGCATCTCCGACACACCACCCAGCAGCTGCAGCATCTCCGACACACCGCCCAGCAGCTGCAGCATCTCCGACACACCGCCCAACAGCTACAGCATCTCCGACACACCGCCCAGCAGCTGCAGCATCTCCGACACACCGCCCAGCAGCTGCAGCATCTCCGACACACCGCCCAGCAGCGGCAGCATCTCTGACACACCGCCCAGCAGCGGCAGCATCTCCGACACACCGCAAAGCAAGTGCAGCATCTCCGACACATCGCCCAGCAGCTGCAGCATCTCCGACACACCGCCCAACAGCTGCAGCATCTCCGACACACCGCCCAGTAGCTGCAGCATCTCCGACACACCGCCCAGCAGCTGCAGCATCTCCGACACACCGCCCAGCAGCTGCAGCATCTCCGACACACCGCCCAGCAGCTGCAGAATCTCCGACACACCGCCCAGCAGCTGCAGCATCTCCGACACACCACCCAGCAGCTGCAGCATCTCCGACACACCGCCCAGCAGCTGCAGCATCTCCGACACACCGCCCAGCAGCGGCAGCATCTCCGACACACCGCAAAGCAAGTGCAGCATCTCCGACACATCGCCCAGCAGCTGCAGCATCTCCGACACACCGCCCAGCAGCTGCAGCATCTCCGACACAACGCCCAGCAGCTGCAGCATCTCCGACACACCGCCCAGCAGCGGCAGCATCTCCGACACACCGCCCAGCAGCTACAGCATCTCCGACACACCGCCCAACAGCTGCAGCATCTCCGACACACCACCCAGCAGCTGCAGCATCTCCGACACACCACCCAGCAGCTGCAGCATCTCCGACACACCGCCCAGCAGCTGCAGCATCTCCGACACACCGCCCAGCAGCGGCAGCATCTCCGACACACCGCAAAGCAAGTGCAGCATCTCCGACACATCGCCCAGCAGCTGCAGCATCTCCGACCCACCGCCCAGCAGCTGCAGCATCTCCGACACACCGCCCAGCAGCTGCAGCATCTCCGACACACCGCCCAGCAGCGGCAGCATCTCCGACACACCGCCCAGCAGCTACAGCATCTCCGACACACCGCCCAACAGCTGCAGCATCTCCGACACACCACCCAGCAGCTGCAGCATCTCCGACACACCACCCAGCAGCTGCAGCATCTCCGACACACCGCCCAGCAGCTGCAGCATCTCCGACACACCGCCCAGCAGCGGCAGCATCTCCGACACACCGCAAAGCAAGTGCAGCATCTCCGACACACCGCCCAGCAGCGGCAGCATCTCCGACACACCGCCCAGCAGCTACAGCATCTCCGACACACCGCCCAGCAGCTGCAGCATCTCCGACACACCGCCCAGCAGCTGCAGCATCTCCGACACACCGCCCAGCAGCGGCAGCATCTCCGACACACCGCCCAGCAGCTGCAGCATCTCCGACACACCGCCCAGCAGCTGCAGCATCTCCGACACACCGCCCAGCAGCTGCAGCATCTCCGACACACCGCCCAGCAGCGGCAGCATCTCCGACACACCGCCCAGCAGCTGCAGCATCTCCGACACACCGCCCAGCAGCTGCAGCATCTCCGACACACCGCCCAGCAGCTGCAGCATCTCCGACACACCGCCCAGCAGCGGCAGCATCTCCGACACACCGCCCAGCAGCGGCAGCATCTCCGACACACCGCCCAGCAGCGGCAGCATCTCCGACACAATGCACAGCAGCTGCAGCATCTCCGACACACCGCCCAGCAGCTGCAGCATCTCCGACACACTGCCCAGCAGCTGCAGCATCTCCGACACACCGCCCAACAGCTGCAGCATCTCCGACACACCGCCCAGCAGCTGCAGCATCTCCGACACACCGCCCAGCAGCTGCAGCATCTCCGACACACCGCCCAGCAGCTGCAGCATCTCCGACACACCGCCCAGCAGCTGCAGCATCTCCGACACACCGCCCAGCAGCTGCAGCATCTCCGACACACTGCCCAGCAGCTGCAGCATCTCCGACACACCGCCCAGCAGCTGCAGCATCTCCGACACACCGCCCAGCAGCGGCAGCATCTCCGACACACCGCAAAGCAAGTGCAGCATCTCCGACACATCGCCCAGCAGCTGCAGCATCTCCGACACACCGCCCAGCAGCTGCAGCATCTCCGACACACCGCCCAGCAGCGGCAGCATCTCCGACACACCGCCCAGCAGCGGCAGCATCTCCGACACACCGCCCAGCAGCTACAGCATCTCCGACACACCGCCCAACAGCTGCAGCATCTCCGACACACCACCCAGCAGCTGCAGCATCTCCGACACACCACCCAGCAGCTGCAGCATCTCCGACACACCGCCCAGCAGCTGCAGCATCTCCGACACACCGCCCAGCAGCGGCAGCATCTCCGACACACCGCAAAGCAAGTGCAGCATCTCCGACACACCGCCCAGCAGCTGCAGCATCTCCGACACACCGCCCAGCAGCTGCAGCATCTCCGACACACCACCCAGCAGCTGCAGCATCTCCGACACACCGCCCAACAGCTGCAGCATCTCCGACACACCACCCAGCAGCTGCAGCATCTCCGACACACCACCCAGCAGCTGCAGCATCTCCGACACACCGCCCAGCAGCTGCAGCATCTCCGACACACCGCCCAACAGCTACAGCATCTCCGACACACCGCCCAGCAGCTGCAGCATCTCCGACACACCGCCCAGCAGCTGCAGCATCTCCGACACACCGCCCAGCAGCGGCAGCATCTCTGACACACCGCCCAGCAGCGGCAGCATCTCCGACACACCGCAAAGCAAGTGCAGCATCTCCGACACATCGCCCAGCAGCTGCAGCATCTCCGACACACCGCCCAACAGCTGCAGCATCTCCGACACACCGCCCAGTAGCTGCAGCATCTCCGACACACCGCCCAGCAGCTGCAGCATCTCCGACACACCGCCCAGCAGCTGCAGCATCTCCGACACACCGCCCAGCAGCTGCAGAATCTCCGACACACCGCCCAGCAGCTGCAGCATCTCCGACACACCACCCAGCAGCTGCAGCATCTCCGACACACCGCCCAGCAGCTGCAGCATCTCCGACACACCGCCCAGCAGCGGCAGCATCTCCGACACACCGCCCAGCAGCGGCAGCATCTCCGACACACCGCAAAGCAAGTGCAGCATCTCCGACACATCGCCCAGCAGCTGCAGCATCTCCGACACACCGCCCAGCAGCTGCAGCATCTCCGACACAACGCCCAGCAGCTGCAGCATCTCCGACACACCGCCCAGCAGCGGCAGCATCTCCGACACACCGCCCAGCAGCTACAGCATCTCCGACACACCGCCCAACAGCTGCAGCATCTCCGACACACCACCCAGCAGCTGCAGCATCTCCGACACACCACCCAGCAGCTGCAGCATCTCCGACACACCGCCCAGCAGCTGCAGCATCTCCGACACACCGCCCAGCAGCGGCAGCATCTCCGACACACCGCAAAGCAAGTGCAGCATCTCCGACACATCGCCCAGCAGCTGCAGCATCTCCGACCCACCGCCCAGCAGCTGCAGCATCTCCGACACACCGCCCAGCAGCTGCAGCATCTCCGACACACCGCCCAGCAGCGGCAGCATCTCCGACACACCGCCCAGCAGCTACAGCATCTCCGACACACCGCCCAACAGCTGCAGCATCTCCGACACACCACCCAGCAGCTGCAGCATCTCCGACACACCACCCAGCAGCTGCAGCATCTCCGACACACCGCCCAGCAGCTGCAGCATCTCCGACACACCGCCCAGCAGCGGCAGCATCTCCGACACACCGCAAAGCAAGTGCAGCATCTCCGACACACCGCCCAGCAGCGGCAGCATCTCCGACACACCGCCCAGCAGCTACAGCATCTCCGACACACCGCCCAGCAGCTGCAGCATCTCCGACACACCGCCCAGCAGCTGCAGCATCTCCGACACACCGCCCAGCAGCGGCAGCATCTCCGACACACCGCCCAGCAGCTGCAGCATCTCCGACACACCGCCCAGCAGCTGCAGCATCTCCGACACACACCGCCCAGCAGCTGCAGCATCTCCGACACACCGCCCAGCAGCGGCAGCATCTCCGACACACCGCCCAGCAGCTGCAGCATCTCCGACACACCGCCCAGCAGCTGCAGCATCTCCGACACACCGCCCAGCAGCTGCAGCATCTCCGACACACCGCCCTGCAGCGGCAGCATCTCCGACACACCGCCCAGCAGCGGCAGCATCTCCGACACACCGCCCAGCAGCGGCAGCATCTCCGACACAATGCACAGCAGCTGCAGCATCTCCGACACACCGCCCAGCAGCTGCAGCATCTCCGACACACTGCCCAGCAGCTGCAGCATCTCCGACACACCGCCCAACAGCTGCAGCATCTCCGACACACCGCCCAGCAGCTGCAGCATCTCCGACACACCGCCCAGCAGCTGCAGCATCTCCGACACACCGCCCAGCAGCTGCAGCATCTCCGACACACCGCCCAGCAGCTGCAGCATCTCCGACACACCGCCCAGCAGCTGCAGCATCTCCGACACACTGCCCAGCAGCTGCAGCATCTCCGACACACCGCCCAGCAGCTGCAGCATCTCCGACACACCGCCCAGCAGCGGCAGCATCTCCGACACACCGCAAAGCAAGTGCAGCATCTCCGACACATCGCCCAGCAGCTGCAGCATCTCCGACACACCGCCCAGCAGCTGCAGCATCTCCGACACACCGCCCAGCAGCGGCAGCATCTCCGACACACCGCCCAGCAGCGGCAGCATCTCCGACACACCGCCCAGCAGCTACAGCATCTCCGACACACCGCCCAACAGCTGCAGCATCTCCGACACACCACCCAGCAGCTGCAGCATCTCCGACACACCACCCAGCAGCTGCAGCATCTCCGACACACCGCCCAGCAGCTGCAGCATCTCCGACACACCGCCCAGCAGCGGCAGCATCTCCGACACACCGCAAAGCAAGTGCAGCATCTCCGACACACCGCCCAGCAGCTACAGCATCTCCGACACACCGCCCAGCAGCGGCAGCATCTCCGACACACCGCCCAGCAGCTGCAGCATCTCCGACACATCGCCCAGCAGCTGCAGCATCTCCGACACACCGCCCAGCAGCTGCAGCATCTCCGACACACCGCCCAGCAGCGGCAGCATCTCCGACACACCGCCCAGCAGCTACAGCATCTCCGACACACCGCCCAGCAGCTGCAGCATCTCCGACACACCACCCAGCAGCTGCAGCATCTCCGACACACCGCCCAGCAGCGGCAGCATCTCCGACACACCGCCCAGCAGCTGCAGCATCTCCGACACACCGCCCAGCAGCTGCAGCATCTCCGACACACCGCCCAGCAGCTGCAGCATCTCCGACACACCGCCCAGCAGCTGCAGCATCTCCGACACACCGCCCAGCAGCTGCAGCATCTCCGACACACTGCCCAGCAGCGGCAGCATCTCCGACACACCGCCCAGCAGCGGCAGCATCTCCGACACAATGCACAGCAGCTGCAGCATCTCCGACACACCGCCCAGCAGCTGCAGCATCTCCGACACACCACCCAGCAGCGGCAGCATCTCCGACACACCGCAAAGCAAGTGCAGCATCTCCAACACATCGCCCAGCAGCTGCAGCATCTCCGACCCACCGCCCAGCAGCTGCAGCATCTCCGACACACCGCCCAGCAGCTGCAGCATCTCCGACACACCGCCCAGCAGCTGCAGCATCTCCGACACACCACCCAGCAGCTGCAGCATCTCCGACACACCGCCCAACAGCTGCAGCATCTCCGACACACCACCCAGCAGCTGCAGCATCTCCGACACACCACCCAGCAGCTGCAGCATCTCCGACACACCGCCCAACAGCTACAGCATCTCCGACACACCGCAAAGCAAGTGCAGCATCTCCGACACATCGCCCAGCAGCTGCAGCATCTCCGACACACCGCCCAGCAGCTGCAGCATCTCCGACACACCGCCCAGCAGCTGCAGCATCTCCGACACTCCGCCCAGCAGCTGCAGCATCTCCGACACACCACCCAGCAGCTGCAGCATCTCCGACACACCGCCCAACAGCTGCAGCATCTCCGACACACCACCCAGCAGCTGCAGCATCTCCGACACACCACCCAGCAGCTGCAGCATCTCCGACACACCGCCCAGCAGCTGCAGCATCTCCGACACACCGCCCAACAGCTACAGCATCTCCGACACACCGCCCAGCAGCTGCAGCATCTCCGACACACCGCCCAGCAGCTGCAGCATCTCCGACACACCGCCCAGCAGCGGCAGCATCTCTGACACACCGCCCAGCAGCGGCAGCATCTCCGACACACCGCAAAGCAAGTGCAGCATCTCCGACACATCGCCCAGCAGCTGCAGCATCTCCGACACACCGCCCAACAGCTGCAGCATCTCCGACACACCGCCCAGCAGCTGCAGCATCTCCGACACACCGCCCAGCAGCTGCAGCATCTCCGACACACCGCCCAGCAGCTGCAGCATCTCCGACACACCGCCCAGCAGCTGCAGAATCTCCGACACACCGCCCAGCAGCTGCAGCATCTCCGACACACCACCCAGCAGCTGCAGCATCTCCGACACACCGCCCAGCAGCTGCAGCATCTCCGACACACCGCCCAGCAGCGGCAGCATCTCCGACACACCGCAAAGCAAGTGCAGCATCTCCGACACATCGCCCAGCAGCTGCAGCATCTCCGACACACCGCCCAGCAGCTGCAGCATCTCCGACACACCGCCCAGCAGCGGCAGCATCTCCGACACACCGCCCAGCAGCTACAGCATCTCCGACACACCGCCCAACAGCTGCAGCATCTCCGACACACCACCCAGCAGCTGCAGCATCTCCGACACACCACCCAGCAGCTGCAGCATCTCCGACACACCACCCAGCAGCTGCAGCATCTCCGACACACCGCCCAGCAGCTGCAGCATCTCCGACACACCGCCCAGCAGCGGCAGCATCTCCGACACACCGCAAAGCAAGTGCAGCATCTCCGACACATCGCCCAGCAGCTGCAGCATCTCCGACCCACCGCCCAGCAGCTGCAGCATCTCCGACACACCGCCCAGCAGCTGCAGCATCTCCGACACACCGCCCAGCAGCTGCAGCATCTCCGACACACCACCCAGCAGCTGCAGCATCTCCGACACACCGCCCAACAGCTGCAGCATCTCCGACACACCACCCAGCAGCTGCAGCATCTCCGACACACCACCCAGCAGCTGCAGCATCTCCGACACACCTCCCAGCAGCTGCAGCATCTCCGACACACCGCCCAACAGCTACAGCATCTCCGACACACCGCCCAGCAGCTGCAGCATCTCCGACACACCGCCCAGCAGCTGCAGCATCTCCGACACACCGCCCAGCAGCGGCAGCATCTCCGACACACCGCCCAGCAGCTGCAGCATCTCCGACACACCGCCCAGCAGCTGCAGCATCTCCGACACACCGCCCAGCAGCTGCAGCATCTCCGACACACCGCCCAGCAGCTGCAGCATCTCCGACACACCGCCCAGCAGCTGCAGCATCTCCGACACACCGCCCAGCAGCTGCAGCATCTCCGACACACCGCCCAGCAGCTGCAGCATCTCCGACACACCGCCCAGCAGCTGCAGCATCTCCGACACACCGCCCAACAGCTACAGCATCTTCGACACACCGCCCAGCAGCTGCAGCATCTCCGACACACCGCCCAGCAGCTGCAGCATCTCCGACACACCACCCAGCAGCTGCAGCATCTCCGACACACCGCCCAACAGCTACAGCATCTCCGACACACCGCCCAGCAGCTGCAGCATCTCCGACACACCGCCCAGCAGCTGCAGCATCTCCGACACACCGCCCAGCAGCTGCAGCATCTCCGACACACCGCCCAGCAGCTGCAGCATCTCCGACACACCGCCCAGCAGCTGCAGCATCTCCGACACACCGCCCAGCAGCTGCAGCATCTCCGACACACCGCCCAGCAGCTGCAGCATCTCCGACACACCGCCCAGCAGCGGCAACATCTCCGACACACCGCCCAGCAGCGGCAGCATCTCCGACACACCGCCCAGCAGCTGCAGCATCTCCGACACACCGCCCAGCAGCTGCAGCATCTCCGACACACCGCCCAGCAGCTGCAGCATCTCCGACACACCGCCCAGCAGCTGCAGCATCTCCGACACACCGCCCAGCAGCTGCAGCATCTCCGACACACCGCCCTGCAGCGGCAGCATCTCCGACACACCGCCCAGCAGCTGCAGCATCTCCGACACACCGCCCAGCAGCTGCAGCATCTCCGACACACCGCCCAGCAGCGGCAGCATCTCCGACACACCGCCCAGCAGCTGCAGCATCTCCGACACACCGCACAGCAGCGGCAGCATCTCCGACACACAGCACAGCAGCGGCAGCATCTCCGACACACAGCACAGCAGCTACAGCATCTCCGACACACCGCCCAGCAGCGGCAGCATCTCCGACACACCGCCCAGCAGCTGCAGCATCTCCGACACACCGCCCAGCAGCGGCAGCATCTCCGACACACCGCCCAGCAGCTGCAGCATCTCCGACACACCGCCCAACAGCTGCAGCATCTCCGACACACCGCCCAGCAGCGGCAGCATCTCCGACACACCGCCCAGCAGCTGCAGCATCTCCGACACACCGCCCAGCAGCTGCAGCATCTCCGACACACCGCCCAGCAGCTGCAGCATCTCCGACACACCGCCCAGCAGCTGCAGCATGTCCGACACACAGCACAGCAGCGGCAGCATCTCCGACACACAGCACAGCAGCGGCAGCATCTCCGACACACCGCCCAGCAGCTGCAGCATCTCCGACACACCGCCCAGCAGCTGCAGCATGTCCGACACACCGCCCAGCAGCTGCAGCATCTCCGACACACCGCCCAGCAGCTGAAGCATCTCCGACACACCGCACAGCAGGTGCAGCATCTCCGACACACCGCCCAGCAGGTGCAGCATCTCCGACACACCGCCCAGCAGCTGCAGCATCTCCGACACACCGCCCAGCAGCTGCAGCATCTCCGACATACCGCCCAGCAGCTGCAGCATCTCCGACACACCGCCCAGCAGCTGCAGCATCTCTGACACATCGCCCAGCAGCTGCAGCATCTCCGACACACCACCCAGCAGCTGCAGCATCTCCGACACACCGCCCAGCAGCGGCAGCATCTCCGACACACTGCCCAGCAGCTGCAGCATCTCCGACACACCGTCCAGCAGCTGCAGCATCTCCGACACACCGCCCAGCAGCTGCAGCATCTCCGACACACCGCCCAGCAGCGGCAGCGTCTCCGACACACCGCCCAGCAGCGGCAGCATCTCCGACACACCGCCCAGCAGCGGCAGCATCTCCGACACACCGCCCAGCAGCTGCAGCATCTCCGACACACCGCCCAGCAGCGGCAGCATCTCCGACACACCGCCCAGCAGCTGCAGCATCTCCGACACACCGCCCAGCAGCTGCAGCATCTCCGACACACCGCACAGCAGCTGCAGCATCTCCGACACACCGCCCAGCAGCGGCAGCATCTCCGACACACCGCCCAGCAGCGGCAGCATCTACGAAACACCGCCCAGCAGCGGCAGCATCTCCCACACACCGCCCAGCAGCTGCAGAATCTTCGACACACCGCCCAGCAGCTGCAGCATCTTCGACACACCGCCCAGCAGCTGCAGCATCTTCGACACACCGCCCAGCAGCTGCAGCATCTCCGACACACCGCCCAACAGCTACAGCATCTCCGACACACCACCCAGCAGCTGCAGCATCTCCGACACACCGCCCAGCAGCTGCAGCATCTCCGACACACCGCCCAGCAGCTGCAGCATCTCCAACACACCGCCCAGCAGCTGCAGCATCTCCGACACACCGCCCAGCAGCTGCAGCATCTCCGACACACCGCCCAACAGCTACAGCATCTCCGACACTCCGCCCAGCAGCTGCAGCATCTCCGACACACCGCCCAGCAGCTGCAGCATCTCCGACACACCGCCCAGCAGCTGCAGCATCTCCGACACACCGCCCAACAGCTACAGCATCTCCGACACACCGCCCAGCAGCTGCAGCATCTCCGACACACCGCCCAGCAGCTGCAGCATCTCCGACACACCGACCAGCAGCTGCAGCATCTCCGACACACCGCCCAGCAGCTGCAGCATCTCCGACACACCGCCCAGCAGCTGCAGCATCTCCGACACACCGCTTAGCAGCTGCAGCATCTCCGACACACCGCCCAGCAGCGGCAGCATCTCCGACACACCGCCCAGCAGCGGCAGCATCTCCGACACACCGCCCAGCAGCTGCAGCATCTCCGACACACCGCCCAGCAGCTGCAGCATCTCCGACACACCGCCCAGCAGCTGCAGCATCTCCGACACACCGCCCAGCAGCTGCAGCATCTCCGACACACCGCCCAGCAGCTGCAGCATCTCCGACACACTGCCCAGCAGCTGCAGCATCTCCGACACACCGCCCAGCAGCTGCAGCATCTCCGACACACCGCCCTGCAGCGGCAGCATCTCCGACACACCGCCCAGCAGCTGCAGCATCTCCGACACACCGCCCAGCAGCTGCAGCATCTCCGACACACCGCCCAGCAGCGGCAGCATCTCCGACACACCGCCCAGCAGCTGCAGCATCTCCGACACACCGCACAGCAGCGGCAGCATCTTTGACACACAGCACAGCAGCGGCAGCATCTCCGACACACAGCACAGCAGCTACAGCATCTCCGACACCCGGCCCAGCAGCGGCAGCATCTCCGACACACCGCCCAGCAGCTGCAGCATCTCCGACACACCGCCCAGCAGCGGCAGCATCTCCGACACACCGCCCAGCAGCTGCAGCATCTCCGACACACCGCCCACCAGCTGCAGCATCTCCGACACACCGCCCAGCAGCGGCAGCATCTCCGACACACCGCCCAGCAGCTGCAGCATCTCCGACACACCGCCCAGCAGCTGCAGCATCTCCGACACACTGCCCAGCAGCTGCAGCATCTCCGACACACCGCCCAGCAGCTGCAGCATGTCCGACACACAGCACAGCAGCGGCAGCATCTCCGACACACAGCACAGCAGCGGCAGCATCTCCGACACACCGCCCAGCAGCTGCAGCATGTCCGACACACCGCCCAGCAGCTGCGGCATCTCCGACACACCGCCCAGCAGCTGCAGCATCTCCGACACACCGCACAGCAGGTGCAGCATCTCCGACACACCGCCCAGCAGGTGCAGCATCTCCGACACACCGCCCAGCAGCTGCAGCATCTCCGACACACTGCCCAGCAGCTGCAGCATCTCCGACATACCGCCCAGTAGCTGCAGCATCTCCGACACACCGCCCAGCAGCTGCAGCATCTCTGACACATCGCCCAGCAGCTGCAGCATCTCCGACACACCACCCAGCAGCTGCAGCATCTCCGACACACCGCCCAGCAGCGGCAGCATCTCCGACACACTGCCCAGCAGCTGCAGCATCTCCGACACACCGTCCAGCAGCTGCAGCATCTCCGACACACCGCCCAGCAGCTGCAGCATCTCCGACACACCGCCCAGCAGCGGCAGCATCTCCGACACACCGCCCAGCAGCGGCAGCATCTCCGACACACCGCCCAGCAGCGGCAGCATCTCCGACACACCGCCCAGCAGCTGCAGCATCTCCGACACACCGCCCAGCAGCGGCAGCATTTCCGACACACCGCCCAGCAGCTGCAGCATCTCCGACACACCGCCCAGCAGCTGCAGCATCTCCGACACACCGCCCAGCAGCGGCAGCATCTCCGACACACTGCCCAGCAGCTGCAGCATCTCCGACACACCGCACAGCAGCGGCAGCATCTCCGACACACAGCACAGCAGCGGCAGCATCTCCGACACACCGCCCAGCAGCTGCAGCATCTCCGACACACCGCCCAGCAGCTGCAGCATCTCCGACACACCGCCCAGCAGCTGCAGCATCTCCGACACACCGCACAGCAGGTGCAGCATCTCCGACACACCGCCCAGCAGCTGCAGCATCTCCGACACACCGCCCAGCAGCTGCAGCATCTCCGACACACCGCCCAGCAGCGGCAGCATCTCCGACACACCGCCCAGCAGCGGCAGCATTTCCGACACACCGCCCAGCAGCGGCAGCATCTCCGACACACCGCCCAGCAGCTGCAGCATCTCCGACACACCGCCCAGCAGCGGCAGCATTTCCGACACACCGCCCAGCAGCTGCAGCATCTCCGACACACCGCCCAGCAGCTGCAGCATCTCCGACACACCGCCCAGCAGCGGCAGCATCTCCGACACACTGCCCAGCAGCTGCAGCATCTCCGACACACCGCACAGCAGCGGCAGCATCTCCGACACACAGCACAGCAGCGGCAGCATCTCCGACACACCGCCCAGCAGCTGCAGCATCTCCGACACACCGCCCAGCAGCTGCAGCATCTCCGACACACCGCCCAGCAGCTGCAGCATCTCCGACACACCGCACAGCAGGTGCAGCATCTCCGACACACCGCCCAGCAGGTGCAGCATCTCCGACACACCGCCCAGCAGCTGCAGCATCTCTGACACACCGCCCAGCAGGTGCAGCATCTCCGACACACCGCCCAGCAGCTCCAGCATCTTCGACACACCGCCCAGCAGCTACAGCATCTCCGACACACCGCCCAGCAGCGGCAGCATCTCCGACACACCGCCCAGCAGCGGCAGCATCTCCGAAACACCGCCCAGCAGCGGCAGCATCTTCGACACACTATCCAGCAGCTGCAGCATCTCCGACACACCGCCCAGCAGCGGCAGCATCTCCGACACACCGCCCAGCAGCGGCAGCATCTCCAACACACAGCACAGCAGCGGCAGCATCTCCGACACACCGCCCAGCAGCTGCAGCATCTCCGACACACCGCCCATCAGCTGCAGCATCTCCGACACACTGCTTAGCAGCTGCAGCATCTCCGACACACCACCCAGCAGGTGCAGCATCTCCGACACACCGCCCAGCAGCTCCAGCATCTTCGACACACCGCCCAGCAGCTACAGCATCTCCGACACACCGCCCAGCAGCGGCAGCATCTCCGAAACACCGCCCAGCAGCGGCAGCATCTTCGACACACTATCCAGCAGCTGCAGCATCTCCGACACACCGCCCAGCAGCGGCAGCATCTCCGACACACCGCCCAGCAGCGGCAGCATCTCCGACACACCGCCCAGCAGCGGCAGCATCTCCGACACACCGCCCAGCAGCGGCAGCATCTCCGACACACAGCCCAGCAGCGGCAGCATCTACGAAACACCGCCCAGCAGCGGCAGCATCTCCCACACACCGCCCAGCAGCTGCAGAATCTTCGACACACCGCCCAGCATCTGCAGCATCTTCGACACACCGCCCAGCAGCTGCAGCATCTCCGACACACCGCCCAGCAGCGGCAGCATCTCCAACACACCGCCCAGCTGCGGCAGCATCTCCGACACACCGCCCAGCAGCGGCAGCATCTCCGACACCGCCCAGCAGCTGCAGCATCTCCGACACACAACCCAGCAGCTGCAGCATCTCCGACCGACACCCCGTCCCGCAGCTCCAGCATCTTCGACACACCGCCCAGCAGCTACAGCATCTCCGACACACTGCCCAGCAGCTGCAGCATCTCCGACACCCCGCAAAGCAAGTGCAGCATCTTCGACACATCGCCCAGCAGCTGCAGCATCTCCGACACACCGCCCAGCAGCTGCAGCATCTCCAACACACCGCACAGCAGCTGCATCATCTCGGAAACACTAGACAGCAGCATCTCTGACGCACCGCACAGCAGCTGCAGCATCTACAACACACAGCACTGCAACTGCAGCTCCGACACACTGCACAGCAGCTGCAGTACCTCCGACACACCGCCCCGCAGCTGCAGCATCTCCTACACACAGCAGCTGCAGCATCTCTGACACACCGCACAGCAGCTGCAGCATCTCCAACACTCTGCACAGCAGCTGCAGCATCTCTGTCACACCGCACAGCAGCTGCAGCATCTCCAACACTCTGCACAGCAGCTGCAGCATCTCCGACACACCGCCCAGCAGCGGCAGCATCTTCGACACACCTCCCAGCAGTTGCAGCATCTTCGACACACTGCCCAGCAGCTGCAGCATCTCCGACACACCGCCCAGCAGCGGCAGCATCTCCGACACACCGCCCAGCAGTTGCAGCATCTCTGACACACAACCCAGCAGCTGCAGCATCTCCGACCGACACACCGCCCAGCAGCTCCAGCATCTTCGACACACCGCCCAGCAGCTACAGCATCTCCGACACACTGCCCAGCAGCTGCAGCATCTCCGACACACCGCAAAGCAAGTGCAGCATCTCCGATACATCGCCCAGCAGCTTCAGCATCTCCGACACACCGCCCAGCAGCTGCAGCATCTCCAACACACCGCCCAGCAGCTGCATCATCTCGGGAACACTAGACAGCAGCATCTCTGACGCACCGCACAGCAGCTGCAGCATCTACAACACACAGCACTGCAACTGCAGCTCCGACACACTGCACAACAGCTGCAGTACCTCCGACACACCGTCCCGCAGCTGCAGCATCTCCTACACACAGCAGCTGCAGCATCTCCGACATACCGCCCAGCAGCTGCAGCATCTCCGACACACCGCCCAGCAGCTGCAGCATCTCTGACACATCGCCCAACAGCTGCAGCATCTCCGACACACCACCCAGCAGCTGCAGCATCTCCGACACACCGCCCAGCAGCGGCAGCATCTCCGACACACTGCCCAGCAGCTGCAGCATCTCCGACACACCGTCCAGCAGCTGCAGCATCTCCGACACACCGCCCAGCAGCGGCAGCATCTCCGACACACCGCCCAGCAGCGGCAGCATCTCCGACACACCGCCCAGCAGCGGCAGCATCTCCGACACACCGCCCAGCAGCTGCAGCATCTCCGACACACCGCCCAGCAGCTGCAGCATCTCCGACACACCGCCCAGCAGCTGCAGCATCTCCGACAC
Organism: Anomaloglossus baeobatrachus; assembly: GCF_048569485.1. Taxonomy (NCBI): domain Eukaryota; kingdom Metazoa; phylum Chordata; class Amphibia; order Anura; family Aromobatidae; genus Anomaloglossus; species Anomaloglossus baeobatrachus. Next base: position 262,086,530 of record NC_134357.1, on the reverse strand, counting down.
ACCGCCCAGCAGCTGCAGCATCTCCGACACACCGCCCAGCAGCTGCAGCATCTCCGACACACCGCCCAGCAGCGGCAGCATCTCCGACACACTGCCCAGCAGCTGCAGCATCTCCGACACACCGCACAGCAGCGGCAGCATCTCCGACACACAGCACAGCAGCGGCAGCATCTCCGACACACCGCCCAGCAGCTGCAGCATCTCCGACACACCGCCCAGCAGCTGCAGCATCTCCGACACACCGCCCAGCAGCTGCAGCATCTCCGACACACCGCCCAGCAGGTGCAGCATCTCCGACACACCGCCCAGCAGGTGCAGCATCTCCGACACACAACCCAGCAGCTGCAGCATCTCCGACCGACACCCCGTCCCGCAGCTCCAGCATCTTCGACACACCGCCCAGCAGCTACAGCATCTCCGACACACTGCCCAGCAGCTGCAGCATCTCCGACACCCCGCAAAGCAAGTGCAGCATCTTCGACACATCGCCCAGCAGCTGCAGCATCTCCGACACACCGCCCAGCAGCTGCAGCATCTCCAACACACCGCACAGCAGCTGCATCATCTCGGAAACACTAGACAGCAGCATCTCTGACGCACCGCACAGCAGCTGCAGCATCTACAACACACAGCACTGCAACTGCAGCTCCGACACACTGCACAACAGCTGCAGTACCTCCGACACACCGCCCCGCAGCTGCAGCATCTCCTACACACAGCAGCTGCAGCATCTCTGACACACCGCACAGCAGCTGCAGCATCTCCAACACTCTGCACAGCAGCTGCAGCATCTCTGTCACACCGCACAGCAGCTGCAGCATCTCCAACACTCTGCACAGCAGCTGCAGCATCTCCGACACACCGCCCAGCAGCGGCAGCATCTTCGACACACCGCCCAGCAGCTGCAGCATCTTCGACACACCGCCCAGCAGCTGCAGCATCTTCGACACACTGCCCAGCAGCTGCAGCATCTCCGACACACCGCCCAGCAGCGGCAGCATCTCCGACACACCGCCCAGCAGTTGCAGCATCTCTGACACACAACCCAGCAGCTGCAGCATCTCCGACCGACACACCGCCCAGCAGCTCCAGCATCTTCGACACACCGCCCAGCAGCTACAGCATCTCCGACACACTGCCCAGCAGCTGCAGCATCTCCGACACACCGCAAAGCAAGTGCAGCATCTCCGATACATCGCCCAGCAGCTGCAGCATCTCCGACACACCGCCCAGCAGCTGCAGCATCTCCAACACACCGCCCAGCAGCTGCATCATCTCGGGAACACTAGACAGCAGCATCTCTGACGCACCGCACAGCAGCTGCAGCATCTACAACACACAGCACTGCAACTGCAGCTCCGACACACTGCACAACAGCTGCAGTACCTCCGACACACCGTCCCGCAGCTGCAGCATCTCCTACACACAGCAGCTGCAGCATCTCCGACATACCGCCCAGCAGCTGCAGCATCTCCGACACACCGCCCAGCAGCTGCAGCATCTCTGACACATCGCCCAGCAGCTGCAGCATCTCCGACACACCACCCAGCAGCTGCAGCATCTCCGACACACCGCCCAGCAGCGGCAGCATCTCCGACACACTGCCCAGCAGCTGCAGCATCTCCGACACACCGTCCAGCAGCTGCAGCATCTCCGACACACCGCCCAGCAGCTGCAGCATCTCCGACACACCGCCCAGCAGCGGCAGCATCTCCGACACACCGCCCAGCAGCGGCAGCATCTCCGACACACCGCCCAGCAGCGGCAGCATCTCCGACACACCGCCCAGCAGCTGCAGCATCTCCGACACACCGCCCAGCAGCGGCAGCATCTCCGACACACCGCCCAGCAGCTGCAGCATCTCCGACACACCGCCCAGCAGCTGCAGCATCTCCGACACACCGCCCAGCAGCGGCAGCATCTCCGACACACTGCCCAGCAGCTGCAGCATCTCCGACACACCGCACAGCAGCGGCAGCATCTCCGACACACAGCACAGCAGCGGCAGCATCTCCGACACACCGCCCTGCAGCTGCAGCATCTCCGACACACCGCCCAGCAGCTGCAGCATCTCCGACACACCGCCCAGCAGCTGCAGCATCTCCGACACACCGCACAGCAGGTGCAGCATCTCCGACACACCGCCCAGCAGGTGCAGCATCTCCAACACTCTGCACAGCAGCTGCAGCATCTCCGACACACCGCCCAGCAGCGGCAGCATCTACGAAACACCGCCCAGCAGCGGCAGCATCTCCCACACACCGCCCAGCAGCTGCAGAATCTTCGACACACCGCCCAGCAGCTGCAGCATCTTCGACACACCGTCCAGCAGCTGCAGCATCTCCGACACACCGCCCAGCAGCTGCAGCATCTCCGACACACCGCCCAGCAGCGGCAGCATCTCCGACACACCGCCCAGCAGCGGCAGCATCTCCGACACACCGCCCAGCAGCGGCAGCATCTCCGACACACCGCCCAGCAGCGGCAGCATCTCCGACACACCGCCCAGCAGCGGCAGCATCTCCGACACACCGCCCAGCAGCTGCAGCATCTCCGACACACCGCCCAGCAGCTGCAGCATCTCCGACACACCGCCCAGCAGCGGCAGCATCTCCGACACACTGCCCAGCAGCTGCAGCATCTCCGACACACCGCACAGCAGCGGCAGCATCTCCGACACACAGCACAGCAGCGGCAGCATCTCCGACACACCGCCCAGCAGCTGCAGCATCTCCGACACACCGCCCAGCAGCTGCAGCATCTCCGACACACCGCCCAGCAGCTGCAGCATCTCCGACACACCGCACAGCAGGTGCAGCATCTCCGACACACCGCCCAGCAGGAGCAGCATCTACAACACTCTGCACAGCAGCTGCAGCATCTCCGACACACCGCCCAGCAGCATCTACGAAACACCGCCCAGCAGCGGCAGCATCTCCCACACACCGCCCAGCAGCTGCAGAATCTTCGACACACCGCCCAGCAGCTGCAGCATCTTCGACACACCGCCCAGCAGCTGCAGCATCTCCGACACACCGCCCAGCAGCGGCAGCATCTCCAACACACCGCCCAGCTGCGGCAGCATCTCCGACACACCGCCCAGCAGCGGCAGCATCTCCGACACCGCCCAGCAGCTGCAGCATCTCCGACACACAACCCAGCAGCTGCAGCATCTCCGACCGACACCCCGTCCCGCAGCTCCAGCATCTTCGACACACCGCCCAGCAGCTACAGCATCTCCGACACACTGCCCAGCAGCTGCAGCATCTCCGACACCCCGCAAAGCAAGTGCAGCATCTTCGACACATCGCCCAGCAGCTGCAGCATCTCCGACACACCGCCCAGCAGCTGCAGCATCTCCAACACACCGCACAGCAGCTGCATCATCTCGGAAACACTAGACAGCAGCATCTCTGACGCACCGCACAGCAGCTGCAGCATCTACAACACACAGCACTGCAACTGCAGCTCCGACACACTGCACAACAGCTGCAGTACCTCCGACACACCGCCCCGCAGCTGCAGCATCTCCTACACACAGCAGCTGCAGCATCTCTGACACACCGCACAGCATCTGCAGCATCTCCAACACTCTGCACAGCACCTGCAGCATCTCTGTCACACCGCACAGCAGCTGCAGCATCTCCAACACTCTGCACAGCAGCTGCAGCATCTCCGACACACCGCCCAGCAGCGGCAGCATCTTCGACACACCGCCCAGCAGCTGCAGCATCTTCGACACACCGCCCAGCAGCTGCAGCATCTTCGACACACTGCCCAGCAGCTGCAGCATCTCCGACACACCGCCCAGCAGCGGCAGCATCTCCAACACACCGCCCAGCTGCGGCAGCATCTCCGACACACCGCCCAGCAGCGGCAGCATCTCCGACACCGCCCAGCAGCTGCAGCATCTCCGACACACAACCCAGCAGCTGCAGCATCTCCGACCGACACCCCGTCCCGCAGCTCCAGCATCTTCGACACACCGCCCAGCAGCTACAGCATCTCCGACACACTGCCCAGCAGCTGCAGCATCTCCGACACCCCGCAAAGCAAGTGCAGCATCTTCGACACATCGCCCAGCAGCTGCAGCATCTCCGACACACCGCCCAGCAGCTGCAGCATCTCCAACACACCGCACAGCAGCTGCATCATCTCGGAAACACTAGACAGCAGCATCTCTGACGCACCGCACAGCAGCTGCAGCATCTACAACACACAGCACTGCAACTGCAGCTCCGACACACTGCACAACAGCTGCAGTACCTCCGACACACCGCCCCGCAGCTGCAGCATCTCCTACACACAGCAGCTGCAGCATCTCTGACACACCGCACAGCAGCTGCAGCATCTCCAACACTCTGCACAGCACCTGCAGCATCTCTGTCACACCGCACAGCAGCTGCAGCATCTCCAACACTCTGCACAGCAGCTGCAGCATCTCCGACACACCGCCCAGCAGCGGCAGCATCTTCGACACACCGCCCAGCAGCTGCAGCATCTTCGACACACCGCCCAGCAGCTGCAGCATCTTCGACACACTGCCCAGCAGCTGCAGCATCTCCGACACACCGCCCAGCAGCGGCAGCATCTCCGACACACCGCCCAGCAGTTGCAGCATCTCTGACACACAACCCAGCAGCTGCAGCATCTCCGACCGACACACCGCCCAGCAGCTCCAGCATCTTCGACACACCGCCCAGCAGCTACAGCATCTCCGACACACTGCCCAGCAGCTGCAGCATCTCCGACACACCGCAAAGCAAGTGCAGCATCTCCGATACATCGCCCAGCAGCTGCAGCATCTCCGACACACCGCCCAGCAGCTGCAGCATCTCCAACACACCGCCCAGCAGCTGCATCATCTCGGGAACACTAGACAGCAGCATCTCTGACGCACCGCACAGCAGCTGCAGCATCTACAACACACAGCACTGCAACTGCAGCTCCGACACACTGCACAACAGCTGCAGTACCTCCGACACACCGTCCCGCAGCTGCAGCATCTCCTACACACAGCAGCTGCAGCATCTCCGACATACCGCCCAGCAGCTGCAGCATCTCCGACACACCGCCCAGCAGCTGCAGCATCTCTGACACATCGCCCAGCAGCTGCAGCATCTCCGACACACCACCCAGCAGCTGCAGCATCTCCGACACACCGCCCAGCAGCGGCAGCATCTCCGACACACTGCCCAGCAGCTGCAGCATCTCCGACACACCGTCCAGCAGCTGCAGCATCTCCGACACACCGCCCAGCAGCTGCAGCATCTCCGACACACCGCCCAGCAGCGGCAGCATCTCCGACACACCGCCCAGCAGCGGCAGCATCTCCGACACACCGCCCAGCAGCGGCAGCATCTCCGACACACCGCCCAGCAGCTGCAGCATCTCCGACACACCGCCCAGCAGCGGCAGCATCTCCGACACACCGCCCAGCAGCTGCAGCATCTCCGACACACCGCCCAGCAGCTGCAGCATCTCCGACACACCGCCCAGCAGCGGCAGCATCTCCGACACACTGCCCAGCAGCTGCAGCATCTCCGACACACCGCACAGCAGCGGCAGCATCTCCGACACACAGCACAGCAGCGGCAGCATCTCCGACACACCGCCCAGCAGCTGCAGCATCTCCGACACACCGCCCAGCAGCTGCAGCATCTCCGACACACCGCCCAGCAGCTGCAGCATCTCCGACACACCGCACAGCAGGTGCAGCATCTCCGACACACCGCCCAGCAGGTGCAGCATCTCCAACACTCTGCACAGCAGCTGCAGCATCTCCGACACACCGCCCAGCAGCGGCAGCATCTACGAAACACCGCCCAGCAGCGGCAGCATCTCCCACACACCGCCCAGCAGCTGCAGAATCTTCGACACACCGCCCAGCAGCTGCAGCATCTTCGACACACCGCCCAGCAGCTGCAGCATCTCCGACACACCGCCCAGCAGCGGCAGCATCTCCAACACACCGCCCAGCTGCGGCAGCATCTCCGACACACCGCCCAGCAGCGGCAGCATCTCCGACACCGCCCAGCAGCTGCAGCATCTCCGACACACAACCCAGCAGCTGCAGCATCTCCGACCGACACCCCGTCCCGCAGCTCCAGCATCTTCGACACACCGCCCAGCAGCTACAGCATCTCCGACACACTGCCCAGCAGCTGCAGCATCTCCGACACCCCGCAAAGCAAGTGCAGCATCTTCGACACATCGCCCAGCAGCTGCAGCATCTCCGACACACCGCCCAGCAGCTGCAGCATCTCCAACACACCGCACAGCAGCTGCATCATCTCGGAAACACTAGACAGCAGCATCTCTGACGCACCGCACAGCAGCTGCAGCATCTACAACACACAGCACTGCAACTGCAGCTCCGACACACTGCACAACAGCTGCAGTACCTCCGACACACCGCCCCGCAGCTGCAGCATCTCCTACACACAGCAGCTGCAGCATCTCTGACACACCGCACAGCAGCTGCAGCATCTCCAACACTCTGCACAGCACCTGCAGCATCTCTGTCACACCGCACAGCAGCTGCAGCATCTCCAACACTCTGCACAGCAGCTGCAGCATCTCCGACACACCGCCCAGCAGCGGCAGCATCTTCGACACACCGCCCAGCAGCTGCAGCATCTTCGACACACCGCCCAGCAGCTGCAGCATCTTCGACACACTGCCCAGCAGCTGCAGCATCTCCGACACACCGCCCAGCAGCGGCAGCATCTCCGACACACCGCCCAGCAGTTGCAGCATCTCTGACACACAACCCAGCAGCTGCAGCATCTCCGACCGACACACCGCCCAGCAGCTCCAGCATCTTCGACACACCGCCCAGCAGCTACAGCATCTCCGACACACTGCCCAGCAGCTGCAGCATCTCCGACACACCGCAAAGCAAGTGCAGCATCTCCGATACATCGCCCAGCAGCTGCAGCATCTCCGACACACCGCCCAGCAGCTGCAGCATCTCCAACACACCGCCCAGCAGCTGCATCATCTCGGGAACACTAGACAGCAGCATCTCTGACGCACCGCACAGCAGCTGCAGCATCTACAACACACAGCACTGCAACTGCAGCTCCGACACACTGCACAACAGCTGCAGTACCTCCGACACACCGTCCCGCAGCTGCAGCATCTCCTACACACAGCAGCTGCAGCATCTCCGACATACCGCCCAGCAGCTGCAGCATCTCCGACACACCGCCCAGCAGCTGCAGCATCTCTGACACATCGCCCAGCAGCTGCAGCATCTCCGACACACCACCCAGCAGCTGCAGCATCTCCGACACACCGCCCAGCAGCGGCAGCATCTCCGACACACTGCCCAGCAGCTGCAGCATCTCCGACACACCGTCCAGCAGCTGCAGCATCTCCGACACACCGCCCAGCAGCTGCAGCATCTCCGACACACCGCCCAGCAGCGGCAGCATCTCCGACACACCGCCCAGCAGCGGCAGCATCTCCGACACACCGCCCAGCAGCGGCAGCATCTCCGACACACCGCCCAGCAGCTGCAGCATCTCCGACACACCGCCCAGCAGCGGCAGCATCTCCGACACACCGCCCAGCAGCTGCAGCATCTCCGACACACCGCCCAGCAGCTGCAGCATCTCCGACACACCGCACAGCAGCGGCAGCATCTCCGACACACAGCACAGCAGCGGCAGCATCTCCGACACACCGCCCAGCAGCTGCAGCATCTCCGACACACCGCCCAGCAGCTGCAGCATCTCCGACACACCGCCCAGCAGCTGCAGCATCTCCGACACACCGCACAGCAGGTGCAGCATCTCCGACACACCGCCCAGCAGGAGCAGCATCTACAACACTCTGCACAGCAGCTGCAGCATCTCCGACACACCGCCCAGCAGCATCTACGAAACACCGCCCAGCAGCGGCAGCATCTCCCACACACCGCCCAGCAGCTGCAGAATCTTCGACACACCGCCCAGCAGCTGCAGCATCTTCGACACACCGCCCAGCAGCTGCAGCATCTCCGACACACCGCCCAGCAGCGGCAGCATCTCCAACACACCGCCCAGCTGCGGCAGCATCTCCGACACACCGCCCAGCAGCGGCAGCATCTCCGACACCGCCCAGCAGCTGCAGCATCTCCGACACACAACCCAGCAGCTGCAGCATCTCCGACCGACACCCCGTCCCGCAGCTCCAGCATCTTCGACACACCGCCCAGCAGCTACAGCATCTCCGACACACTGCCCAGCAGCTGCAGCATCTCCGACACCCCGCAAAGCAAGTGCAGCATCTTCGACACATCGCCCAGCAGCTGCAGCATCTCCGACACACCGCCCAGCAGCTGCAGCATCTCCAACACACCGCACAGCAGCTGCATCATCTCGGAAACACTAGACAGCAGCATCTCTGACGCACCGCACAGCAGCTGCAGCATCTACAACACACAGCACTGCAACTGCAGCTCCGACACACTGCACAACAGCTGCAGTACCTCCGACACACCGCCCCGCAGCTGCAGCATCTCCTACACACAGCAGCTGCAGCATCTCTGACACACCGCACAGCAGCTGCAGCATCTCCAACACTCTGCACAGCACCTGCAGCATCTCTGTCACACCGCACAGCAGCTGCAGCATCTCCAACACTCTGCACAGCAGCTGCAGCATCTCCGACACACCGCCCAGCAGCGGCAGCATCTTCGACACACCGCCCAGCAGCTGCAGCATCTTCGACACACCGCCCAGCAGCTGCAGCATCTTCGACACACTGCCCAGCAGCTGCAGCATCTCCGACACACCGCCCAGCAGCGGCAGCATCTCCGACACACCGCCCAGCAGTTGCAGCATCTCTGACACACAACCCAGCAGCTGCAGCATCTCCGACCGACACACCGCCCAGCAGCTCCAGCATCTTCGACACACCGCCCAGCAGCTACAGCATCTCCGACACACTGCCCAGCAGCTGCAGCATCTCCGACACACCGCAAAGCAAGTGCAGCATCTCCGATACATCGCCCAGCAGCTGCAGCATCTCCGACACACCGCCCAGCAGCTGCAGCATCTCCAACACACCGCCCAGCAGCTGCATCATCTCGGGAACACTAGACAGCAGCATCTCTGACGCACCGCACAGCAGCTGCAGCATCTACAACACACAGCACTGCAACTGCAGCTCCGACACACTGCACAACAGCTGCAGTACCTCCGACACACCGTCCCGCAGCTGCAGCATCTCCTACACACAGCAGCTGCAGCATCTCTGACACACCGCACAGCAGCTGCAGCATCTCCAACACTCAGCACAGCAGCTGCAGCATCCCCGAGACAGCGCCCAGCAGCGGCAGCATCTCCGACACACCGCACAGCAGCTGCAGCATCTACAACACACAGCACAGCAGCTGCATCTCCGACACACTGCACAGCAGCTGCAGGATTTCCAACACACCGCCCAGCAGCTGCAGCATCTCCGACACACCACATAGCAGCTGCAACAGCTCCGACACGTAGCAGCTGCAGCATCTCCGACACTGCACAGCAGCTGCAGCATCTCCGACACACAGCACAGCAGCATCTCCGACACACCGCCCAGCAGCTACATCTCTGACACACAGCACAGCCGCTGAAGCATCTCCGACACACTGCACAGCAACTTCAGCATCTCTGACACACCACACAGCACAGCAGCATCTCCAACACACAGCACAGCAGCTACAGCATCTCCGACACACAGCACAGCAACTGTAGCATCTTCGACACACCACACAGCAGCTGCAGCATCTCCGACACACTGCCCAGCAACTGCAGCATCTCCGACACTGCCCAGCAGCTGCAGCGTCTCCGACACACAGCACAGCAGCTACAATCTCCGACACACAGCACAGCAACTGCAGCATCTTCGACACACCGCACAGCAGCTGCAGCATCTCCGACACACCACACAGCAGCATCTCCGACACACTGCCCAGCAGCTGCAGCATCTCCGACACACTGCCCAGCAGCTGCAGCATCTCCGACACACCGCACAGCTGCTGCAGCATCTCCGACACACAGCAGCATCTCCGACACAATGCACAGCAGCCTTTTTTAGACCCATGGTAAGGTTTTAATATTAGAGAGTGTAGGTACTATCCCAACTGGGTACACCTTGACGTTTGGTGGGATAGCTTAATGCTTTTTTGATCAAAAACAGTGTTTACTAAGTACCCTATGTTTATATGCACTATGCTTTTATTTAGTTACAGCAGGGTATGTTTTCACAATTTCTTCCTTGGTTTCTCTTTGTCTCATAGCCAGTGTGAACATGAGCTCACAAGCTCCATGTATACCATCTCATACTCCGGCTCACTTTTTTGCTTTTATGTAGTTTTTTTGTATTCAGTACAAACAGGGAGTGGCCCCCTTCTCAGTGAGCTGGACATTTCATTCTGTGAATCCCCCTGACTGTGTGTCCTGTTGGGACCCGGTCGCTCTCAGCCCTTAGCCACATTGAGGCCTATCTTAGTGCAATAAACTGGGATGATGTATTAAGTAATAAAAGTACACAAAGCAAATGGGAGACTTTTATGAGCATCCTGAATAGGGCTTGTGCAGAAAATATACCCTATGGGAACAAACATGCTAGAAATAGGAGGAAACCCCTGTGGCTAAATAGAGCTGTAAGGGAAGCAATAAAAGAAAAACAGAAAGCCTTAAAAGAATTAAAGAGGGTAGGTAGTGATGAGGCATTATATAATTATAGAAAATTAAATAAAATATGTAAAAAGCAAATTAAGTTAGCTAAGTTTGAGACAGAGAGACTCATTGCGAGAGAAAGTAAAAATAATCCTAAAATATTCTTTAACTACATAAACAGTAAAAAACTGAAAAGCGATAGTGTTGGCCCCCTTAAAAATAGTCTTGGTGAAATGGTGGAAGGGGATGAGGGTAAAGCCAACCTGCTGAATGACTTTTTTTCTACGGTTTTTATACAAGAAAATGCCATGGCAGATGACATGACCAGTGATACCATAAATTCACCCTTGAATATTACCTGCTTAACCCAACAGGAAGTACGCCGCCGCCTCGAAATCACTAAGGTTGACAAATCTCCGGGCCCGGATGGCATACACCCCAGAGTACTACAGGAATTGAGTTCTGTGATAGATAGACCATTATTTTTAATCTTCTCAGATTCCTTAATAACAGGGTCGGTACCGCAGGACTGGCGCATAGCAAATGTGGTGCCAATATTCAAAAAGGGGACAAAAACTGAGCCGGGAAATTATAGGCCGGTAAGTTTAACCTCTACGGTTGGTAAAATCCTTGAGGGTTTCTTGAGAGATGCTATACTGGAGTATCTCAAGAAAAATAACCTTATGACAGAGTATCAACATGGGTTTATGAGGGATCGATCCTGTCAAACTAATTTGATCAGCTTCTATGAAGAGGTAAGTTCAAGTCTGGACCAGGGAAATGCAGTGGATGTTGTGTATATGGACTTTTCAAAAGCTTTTGATACGGTGCCACACAAAAGGTTGGTACATAAAATGAGAATAATGGGGATAGGGGAAAATATGTGTAACTGGGTTAAAAACTGGCTCAGTGATAGGAAACAAAGGGTGGTTATTAATGGTACGTACTCGGACTGGGTCTCAGTTCATAGTGGGGTACCACAGGGGTCAGTATTGGGCCCGCTTCTTTTCAACATATTTATAAATGACCTTGTTGGGGGCATGCGGAGTAGAATTTCAATATTTGCAGATGATACTAAACTCTGCAGGGTAATCAATACAGAGGAGGATAATTTTATATTACAGGGAGATTTATGTAAATTGGAGGATTGGGCTGAGAAGTGGCAATTGAAGTTTAATGTAGATAAATGTAAGGTCATGCACTTGGGTAGAGGAAATAAAATTTATAATTATGTACTTAATTGTAGAGCACTGGGTAAAACAGACACAGAAAAAGACTTGGGTGTATGGGTGGATGGTAAACTTCACTTTAGTGGACAGTGTCAGGCAGCTGCTGCCAGGGCTAATAAAATAATGGGATGTATTAAAAGAGGTATAAGTGTTCATGAAAAAAATATAGTTCTACCTCTGTACAAGTCACTAGTGCGACCGCACTTAGAATACTGTGTACAATTCTGGTCACCGATATATAAGAAGGATATAGCTGAACTGGAGAGGGTGCAGAGAAGAGCGACCAAGATTATTAGAGGAATGGGTGGGCTGCAATACCAAGACAGGTTATTAAACTTGGGGTTATTTAGTTTGGAAAAACGAAGGCTTAGGGGGGATCTAATCACAATGTATAAATATATGAGGGGACAGTACAGAGACCTTTCCAAAGATCTTTTTACACCTAGGCCTGCGACTGGAACACGGGGGCATCCGCTACGTCTTGAGGAAAGAAGGTTTAAACATAATCACAGACGAGGATTCTTTACTGTACGAGCAGTGAGACTATGGAACTCTCTGCCGCATGATGTTGTAATGAGTGATTCACTACTAACATTTAAGCAGAGCCTGGACGCCTTTCTTGAAAAATTTTATATTACCAGTTATGTATATTAGATTTTATGACAGGGTATTGATCCAGGGAACTAGTCTGATTGCCGGATGTGGAGTCAGGAAGGAAATTTTTCCCCATTGGAACTTGTTTGCCACATTGGGGTTTTTTTGCCTTCCTCTGGATCAACATGTTAGGCTACGGGTTGAACTAGATGGACTTAGAGTCTCCCTTCAACCTTAAAAACTATGATACTATGATACTATTTTAGACCCATGGTAAGGTTTTAATATTAGAGAGTGTAGGTACTATCCCAACTGGGTACACCTTGGCGTTGGTGGGATAGCTTTATGCTTTTTTTGATCAAAAACAGTGTTTACTAAGTACCCTATGTTTATATGCACTATGCTTTTATTTAGTTACAGCAGGGTATGTTTTCACAATTTCTTCCTTGGTTTCTCTTTGTCTCATGGCCAGTGTGAACATGGTCTCACAAGTTCCATGTATACCATCTCATACTCCGGCTCACTTTTTTGTTTTAATGCACAGCAGCTACAGCATCTCTTACACACCGCACAGCAGCATCTCCGACACCCCGCATAGCAGCTGCAGCATCTCCGACACACAGCAGCTGCAGCATCATCTCCGACACACCGCACAGCAGCTGCAGCATCTCCAACACACTGCACAGCAGCTGCAGCATCTCCGACACACCGCACAGCAGCATCTACAACACACAGCACTGCAGCTGCATCTCCGACACACTGCACAACACCTGCAGTATCTCCAACACACCGCCCAGCAGCTGCAGCATCTCCGACACACAGCAGCTGCAGCATCTCTGACACTCTGCACAGCAGCTGCAGCATCTCCAACACTCTGCACAGCAGCTGCATCTCCGACACACTGCACAGCAGCTGCAGGATCTCCCAACACACCACCCAGCAGCTGCAGCATCTCCGACACACCATATAGTAGCTGCAACAGCTCCGACACATAGCAGCTGCAGCATCTCCGACACTGTACAGCAGCTGCAGCATCTCCGACACACAGTACAGCAGCTGCAGCATCTCTGACACACAGCACAGCAGCTGCAGCAGCTGCAGCATCTCAGACACACCGCCCAGCAGCTACAACATCTCCGATACACCGCACAGCAGCTGCAACATCTCCGACACACTTCACAGCAGCATCTCTGACACAACGCACAGCAGCTGCAGCATCTCCGACACACCGCATATCAGCTGCAGCAGCTCCGAAACATAGCAGCTGCAGCATCTCCAACACTGCACAGCAGCTACAGCAGCTCCGACACACAGCACAGCAGCTGCAGCATCTCCGACACACCGCACAGCAGCCACAACATCTCTGACACACAGCACATACGCTACAGCATCTCCAGCACACCACATAGCAGCTGAAACATCTCCGACACACTGCACTGCAGCATCTCTGACAGACCGCATATCAGTTGCAGCAGCTCTGACACACAGCATCTGCCGCATCTCCGACACCGCACAGCAGCTGTAGCATGTCCGACATACCGTACAGCAGCTGCAGCATCTTCGACACACCGCACAGTGGCTGAAGCATCTCTGAGACACCACACAGCAGCTGCAGCATCTCCAACACACCGCACAGCAGTTGCAGCATCTCACATACACCGCACAGCAGCTGCAGCATCTCCAACAGACCGCACAGCAGCTACATCTCCAACACACCGTACCGCAGCTACAGCATTTTCAACACACTGCAGAGCAGCTGCAACATCTCCAACATACCGCGCAGAAGCTGCAGCATCTCCCATACACTGCGTAGCAGCATCTCTCATAAATCGCACAGCAGCTGCAGTATCTCCAACACAGCGCCCAGCAGCTGCAGCATCTACGAAACACCACACAGCAGCTGCAGTATCTCCAACAGACCGCACAGCAGCTACATCTCCAACACACCGTACCGCAGCTACAGAATTTTCAACAAACTGCAGAGCAGCTGCAACATCTCCAACATACCACCCAGAAGCTGCAGCATCTCCCATACACTGCGTAGCAGCATCTCTCATAAATCGCACAGCAGCTGCAGTATCTCCAACACACCGCCCAGCAGCTGCAGCATCTACGAAACACCACACAACAGCTGCAGCATCTCCCATACATCACACAGCAGCTGCAGAATCTCCGACACAGCAGCTGCAGCACCTCCCATACACCACACAGCAGCTGCAGTGTTTTCCGCACACCACACAACAGTTGCAGAATCTCCCACACACTGCACAGCAGTTGTAGTATCTCCAGCACATCACACAGCAGCTACAGCAAATCCAGCACACCACACAGCACATGCAGCATCTCTGGCACAGCAGCTGCAGCATCTCCTATATACCACACAGCAGCTACAGCATCTCCAGCACACTGCACAGCAGCTGCAGCATCTCCGGCACACCAGCTGCACCATCTCCTGTACAGCAGCCTCTCCCATACACTGCAGAACAGCTGCAGCATTTCCGATACATTGCACATCAGCTACAGCATCTCCAATTCAACACATAGCAGTTGCAGCATTTTCCATATGAATGAATGGGACAGCCCCATGCCACACAGGCTCCGCTCTCCATTGCTAAAGGAGACTCCATGTGTGGACCTGGCTTCAGGGATGTTGGATGACAGCTACTTTAGGCTTCACGCCTATGCTCATCATCCTTGCTACCAGTCGTCAATGCCGTCGGGTAATAAGATACGCAACACCAGAGTTCACTTGGCCAACAAGGTTTTGTTTACATCTGTTGTTCACACCATTATGACAGACATAACCTTCCTTTCTCTCTCTGTGGGGCACTACTCTTCATTCTGTCCTCCGCTATTTCGGACCTCGTCCTCAATACTCAGGGGACTGCGCAGGGCCGGCCTTAGCCTGAATGGTGCCCTGTGCAAAACTGCTCTTTGGTGCCCCCCCCCTACTGATTTTTTACCCAGTTTCCAGGAAACAAATGAGGACCAGAGGCCATTTTTTTTTATATCCTAAGAAAATTGATTTCTTCAAATGTACAATAAAGTCCTCCAGATTTGTGCTGGAGAATCTGCTTCTCAATCCACATTAATTCCACCACATCTTGTACATGTTGTATGCCTGGATATTACATTATGGATGGTACATATGGATCCCCCCAATGGGGCGCACATGTATCTGCACAATGAGGAACTGCCACTCTTCGTGGAGAGATGTTATAAATTCCTATACACTTAGAGCGGCGCAAGTCGTGGTCCCATTGGTGGGATCCTGAGGATAAATGTACCAGATGATACCAGACAAGGCACCATGGAGCAGGCGGCCGATGCTGTGTGTACTCTGGACCAAAAAGTCCAAAATACAGATGTTAAAGGGGAATGTAAGAAATTAGAAAAAACCTCTGCTTTATACATATCCCGGGCGCGGGATTACAGCTGCATGATCCGGAATCGGCAATTAATAATAAATAAATGAGCGTTTCACTTACCAGACTCTGTCATGGCGGCACACTTGCTTCCGGGTCGCGCTTTCACTTCCTGTGCTGTGCACGCAGTCACATAGCTTTCCGTGCTTTCCCCGCCCACCGGCCATCCTCTCAGCTGTGATTGGTTCCTGGCTGACGCGCCCCCAGCCTGTGACAGCTCTGCCGTGCAGTCATCGCAGCTCAGTAATAGGCTGCTAGGCTGCACTCAGAGCGGGCAGCCGTGCTCTATGGCTGCTCGCTCTGACATGTAGCAGAGCTGGATGTGTCGCCGCTGGATCTCCCGGAGGGCTGTGGTGGGATAATAAAGTGGTGAAGGAGGAGGCTGCGTTTCTACTTTATTCCAAATAAAGAATTTCTGTGTGTCTTATTTATTTACTGTAATTTACAGCTTTGTGATGCAGGTATCTCACAGACGCCCCGTGCGATCACAAACCTGGGGTTTAATAGCAGCCATGTTATTAACCCCTGCTAATACCTTGATTGCCACCGCACCAGGGCAATCAAGATGAGCCGATATCGCACGGAATGGCTATGTGGAATGTGGCTATACCGGGCGGCTGCGGGCTGAGGATATACCAGCCCCTGGCTGGCGTTATCATGGCTGGGAATGAAAATTGGGGGGGACTGCACGTCTTTTTTTTTTTAATTATTTAAATTTAAAAACAAAAAAAAACTCATGCGGTTTATCTTAGGCAGCAGTCACAGCGAGGGACTCCCACAAGTGTGACATTGCAGCACGGCCGCACACACACCTGACAGGAGCGTGCATGTGTTTCTAGGTACATGCACTCTCATGTTCAGACAGTGGCAGGCTGTGACGGGTGATGTCAGACCTGCACGAGTCTGACATAGCAGCACAGCCGCACACACATCTGACAAGTGCGTGCATGTGTTTCTAGGTACATGCACGCTCATGTTCAGACAGTGGCAGGCTGTGACGGGTGATGTCAGACCCGCACGAGTCTGACATCGCAGCACAGCCGCACACACATCTGACAGGAGCGTGCATGTGTTTCTAGGTACATGCACTCTCATGTTCAGACAGTGGCAGGCTGTGACGGGTGATGTCAGACCTGCACGAGTCTGACATCGCAGCACAGCCGCACACACATCTGACAAGTGCGTGCATGTGTTTCTAGGTACATGCACGCTCATGTTCAGACAGTGGCAGGCTGTGACGGGTGATGTCAGACCTGCACGAGTCTGACATAGCAGCACAGCCGCACACACATCTGACAGGAGCGTGCATGTGTTTCTAGGTACATGCACGCTCATGTTCAGACAGTGGCAGGCTGTGACGGGTGATGTCAGACCCGCACGAGTCTGACATCGCAGCACAGCCGCACACACATCTGACAGGAGCGTGCATGTGTTTCTAGGTACATGCACGCTCATGTTCAGACAATGGCATGCTGTGACGGGTGATGTCAGACCTGCACGAGTCTGACAGCGCATCACCGACGCAGCTGCACACTTTTGACAGGAGCGTGCATGTGTTTCTAGGTACATGCACGCTCATGTTCAGACAGGCATCAAAACATGATTTGCCAGGAGGTGTAGATTGGATGCAGAAATATGGTGTAAAAATCACAGCATCAAATTTGCATCCCTTGGCCCCCAAAAATAAAAACAAAATAAAAAAAAATTGCCACAGTTGGAAATTTGGTGCTGAAAGCTGGTGCAGACGATTTCAGCACCAAATGTGCACCTCTTGGCAAAAAACCGCGGCAAAAATCGCGGAAAAATAACTGCGGCAAAAACCGCAGCATAGAAATTGCGTCAAAACACCGCGATTTTTTGCTAGGAGGTGTAAATCGGATGCAGGAATATGGTGTAAAAATCACAGCATCAAATTTGCATCCCTTGGCCCCCAAAAATAAAAACAAAATAAAAAAAATTAGCCACAGGTGGAAATTTGGTTCTGAAAGCTGGTGCAGACGATTTCAGCACCAAATGTGCACCTCCTGGCAAATAACCGCGGCAAAAACCGCGGCATAAAAATTGTGTCAAAACAACGCAATTTTTTTGCCAGGAGGTGTAGATTGGATGCAGATATATGGTGTAAAAATCACAGCATCAAATTTGCATCCCTTGGCCCCCAAAAATAAAAACAAAATTAAAAAAAATTGCCACAGGTGGAAATTTGGTTCTGAAAGCTGGTGCAGACAATTTCCGCACCAAATGTGCACCTCCTGGCAAAAAAACGCGGCAAAAATCGCGGAAAAATAACCGCGGCAAAAACCGTGTCATAAAAATTGCGTCAAAACACCGTGATTTTTTGCCAGGAGGTGTAGATTGGATGCAGGAATATGGTATAAAAATTTCAGCACAAAATCTGCATCTCTTAGCCAAAAAAACTGCGCTTTTTCTGCTAGGAGATGCAGGTCTGTGAACTCAGTGACCTCCAGTGACCTCCAGTTTACCTGCGATCACAGATGAAGGACCGTGGGAACCTCCAGCTGTGACCGCAAATGACCTGAGTGATGTCACCGCTCAATGCGCAGCTCATTTATTCTCTGGAGATCACAGGGAGCGGTCGGTCATGCCGCTCTCTGTGATATTCAGATGTACAGTTAGGGCTAGAAATATTTGGACAGTGACACAAGTTTTGTTATTTTAGCTGTTTACAAAAACATGTTCAGAAATACAATTATATATATAATATGGGCTGAAAGTGCACACTCCCAGCTGCAATATGAGAGTTTTCACATCCAAATCGGAGAAAGGGTTTAGGAATCATAGCTCTGTAATGCATAGCCTCCTCTTTTTCAAGGGACCAAAAGTAATTGGACAAGGGACTCTAAGGGCTGCAATTAACTCTGAAGGCGTCTCCCTCGTTAACCTGTAATCAATGAAGTAGTTAAAAGGTCTGGGGTTGATTACAGGTGTGTGGTTTTGCATTTGGAAGCTGTTGCTTTGACCAGACAACATGCAGTCTAAGGAACTCTCAATTGAGGTGAAGCAGAACATCCTGAGGCTGAAAAAAAAGATCCACAGATGACAACAGTGGTGTATGATCGCCGCATACTTTCTTTGGTGAAGAAGAACCCGTTCACAACATCAACTGAAGTCCAGAACACTCTCAGTGAAGTAGGTGTATCTGTCTCTAAGTCAACAGTAAAGAGAAGACTCCATGAAAGTAAATACAAAGGGTTCACATCTAGATGCAAACTATTCATCAATTCCAAAAATAGACAGGCCAGAGTTACATTTGCTGAAAAACACCTCATGAAGCCAGCTCAGTTCTGGAAAAGTATTCTATGGACAGATGAGACCAAGATCAACCTGTACCAGAATGATGGGAAGAAAAAAGTTTGGAGAAGAAAGGGAACGGCACATGATCCAAGGCACACCACATCCTCTGTAAAACATGGTGGAGGCAACGTGATGGCATGGGCATGCATGGCTTTCAATGGCACTGGGTCACTTGTGTTTATTGATGACATAACAGCAGACAAGAGTAGCCGGATTAATTCTGAAGTGTACCGGGATATACTTTCAGCCCAGATTCAGCCAAATGCCGCAAAGTTGATCGGACGGCGCTTCATAGTACAGATGGACAATGACCCCAAGCATACAGCCAAAGCTACCCAGGAGTTCATGAGTGCAAAAAAGTGGAACATTCTGCAATGGCCAAGTCAATCACCAGATCTTAACCCAATTGAGCATGCATTTCTTTCTTGAAAAATTTAATATTACCAGTTATGTATATTAGATTTTATGACAGGGTATTGATCCAGGGAACTAGTCTGATTGCCGGATGTGGAGTCAGGTAGGACATTTTTCCCCATTGGAACTTGTTTGCCACATTGGGGTTTTTTTGCCTTCCTCTGGATCAACATGTTAGGCTACGGGTTGAACTAGATGGACTTAGAGTCTCCCTTCAACCTTAAAAACTATGATAGTGACTTCCTGTTCCTGTCCTGGCTGAGGTGGCAGCTTAGGGGAGAAGCTCCTGCCACCCCTCACAGAAACCGACTAAAAACAGACCCCCCGGACGAGCCACCAAATAGAGAGCAGCACAGGAGGTTACCTAAAGCAGACAGCTATGGAAAGGTACCTCCTGAGAAGCTCTGGGAGCGGTGAATCAGCCTGGAGAAGCTTTGATATGGACAGAGGAGAAGATAAGATAATGGCACCGAGCCTGATGGGGGAGGAGCCTGAACGCATGGTGAGAGACACAGAAAAGCAAACACAGAGCTGGAAGGGGAGAGATAAGGGAGATATGAGCGAGGAGACAGGAGATAAGGAAGATATGAGCGAGGAGTCACAGGAGGACACAGCAGGAGAGAGGTGGATGCAGGGGACTGATGATGGTGGATCGCAATGGGAGGATGAAGGAGATATGGAGGCAGAGGGGAGAGAAGATGCAGGCAAAGCAGGGCAGCTCAGAGACACAGCAGTGTTGGAGGATGAAACTGACAAACAGCACAGGGAGATTAATCCCACTCAGACTCACAGGAAGTCAAATGCAAGAATTCATAGTACCCCTTCCAAAGGAAACAAAAAGCAGCCTAAGGCTATGTGCGCACTAGGCGTTTTTGCCGCGTTTTTAGCGGCGTTTTTTACCGCGTTTTTGTGCTGAAAACGCAGTGACATTGCTTCCCCAGCAATGTCAATGGGTTTTCAGAAGTGCTGTCCTCACACAGCGTTTTTTTTTAGCTGCGTTTTTGTGGTGACCACAAAAACGCAGCATGTCAATTATTTCTGCGTTTTCCACTGCGTTTTTCACTCATTGAATTCAATGAGATGTTAAAAACGCAATGAATAACGCATATAGCCGCGTTTCTATGACTAAAAACGCAGCTATAAACGCAAGGGGTGGGTACTACAGTGACGTGTACAGGAAGAGGATTCCTTCTGTTGGTAAACACAGAAGCGTGAATCCTCCCGGTACCGTCACCGCTGCCTCCACCTCCCGTCCTGTGCATGTCAGCTCCGTGCGGCGCCATGTCTGGGCGGGAGGTGGAGGCAGCGGCGAAAACCAAAGTGAACACTAGAAAAATAAAAAAATGTCATATACTCACCTGTCCGCAGGGTCCCGGTGCCATGCCCGCTCCCAGCTCCTCCCGGTCCCGCCGCTCTGGCTGTGTGCAGTCTCCCCGGGGCAGGACCTTGCTTGCAGGACCTGGCGCTGATCACCTGATGCAGTCACCTGACGCATCAGCTGATCGCGGTGTCGCCGGCTTTTTCGTGTCCGGCCGGCTATCAGCTGATCCTGCCGTCAGGGGACTTCATCAGCTGATTACCGGCAGCTCCGGCAGCGATCGTATAGGATCAGACTCCTGTCCAATCGATCGCTCCAGGAGCTGCCGGTAATCACCACAGCACACAAGTGAGTATGTATTTTTTTTTTTTTTTTTTTTCTACTGATGCATCAGCTGATTGTATAATCGGCTTTTATACAATCAGCTGATGTGTGATGGGATTCAGGCACTTGATCCTGACACATCATCTGATCGCTTTGCCTTCCAGCAAACCGATCAGATGATATTGGATCCTGATTGGACGGCGCGGGACCCTAACCCAGGATTACTGCGGAGGGGGGTTTATTTCAATAAAGATGGAGTCACTAATTGTGTTGTGTTTTATTTCTAATAAAAATATTTTTCTGTGTGTTGTGTTTTTTTTTTATCATTACTAGAAATTCATGGTGGCCATGTCTAATATTGGCGTGACACCATGAATTTCGGGCTTAGGGCTAGCTGATAATATACAACTAGCCCTAACCCCATTATTACCTAGCTCGCCACCCGGCTTCAGGGCAGCTAGAAGAGTTGGATACAGCGCCAGAAGATGGCGCTTCTATGAAAGCGCCATTTTCTGGGGTGGCTGCGGGACTGCAATTCACAGCGGGGGTGCCCAGAAAGCATGGGCACCCTGCACTGTGGATTCCAATCCCCAGCTGCCTAGTTGTACCCGGCTGGACTCAAAAATTAGGCGAAGCCCACGTCATTTTTTTTTTTAATTATTTCATGAAATAATTAAAAAAAAGGGCTTCTCTATATTTTTGGTTCCCAGCCGGGTACAAATAGGCAGCTGGGGGTTGGGGGCAGCCCGTACCTGCCTGCTGTACCCGGCTAGCATACAAAAATATGGCGAAGCCTACGTCATTTTTTTTTTCTTTTTGGGCAAAAAACTGCATACAGTCCTGGATGGAGGATGCTGAGACTTGTAGTTCTGCAGCTGCTGTCTGCTCTCCTGCATACACTAGTGAATGGAGGATGCTGAGACTTGTAGTTCTGCAGCTGCTGTCTGCTCTCCTGCATACACTAGTGAATGGAGGATGCTGAGACTTGTAGTTCTGCAGCTGCTGTCTGCTCTCCTGCATACACTAGTGAATGGAGGATGCTGAGACTTGTAGTTCTGCAGCTGCTGTCTGCTCTCCTGCATACACTAGTGAATGGAGGATGCTGAGACTTGTAGTTCTGCAGCTGCTGTCTGCTCTCCTGCATACACTAGTTCTGCAGCTGTCTGCTCTCCTGCATACACTAGTTCTGCAGCTGTCTGCTCTCCTGCATACAATGAACATTTTGAAGAAGGAAATGACATCAGACCTTTTTTTTTTTTTTTTTTTCATCAACAATCTTTAATGGCATTGTGCACTGATTAAAAACGCAGTGAGCAAAAACGCAGCAAAAAACGCACCAAATCGCGGCAAAAACGCATGCGTTTTTGCCGCGTTTTTTAGCCGCGGGTGCGTTTTTTAGACAAAAACGCACATAAAAACGCAGCGTGAAAAAAACGCCTAGTGCGCACATAGCCTACTACACCAACATCACAAGCCTGCAAGCTATTGGGGGATGGAGGTGGTGGCCCAGTCCAGACAAAGAGAACTAAGAAAACAGCACCACCTGCAGGCCAAGACAAGTACACACAAAAGCTTAATGTGGACTATAAAAAACTGGCTGAAGAAGTGACATCACACTTGTCAAAAGAGGTTAAAGTGGCTATTGAGGCAGCCATACAAACATCATTAGCTAATATGCAAAAACAGATAAATGCCCATGCCTCTAGACTGGCAGAATCAGAGCAGAGAATATCTGACTCCGAGGAGACAATACTGGCTATGCAAGCACAAATAGCAGCTCTAGCAAAATCTAATGAATACTTGAAGGATAAAGCGGACGATTTGGAAAACAGTAAGAGTAGGTTATTCCCATTAACAAATTTTTATTAAAGATATAAAAACACACCATCAGTGTAAAAATAGACCATCAGGTCACAGTGAATTGAATACAGTAAACACATGAAAGATTTTTAGTCTCTGTGGAACCAGAGGGCTCAAGACTTAACTTGAAGACAGAGATACATTCAGGCAGCGCCACAAATAGAAAATTTTTGAATGCTTGCTGTCCATGAGTGTCCGCATAGATATAAGTCAGTCCTCTCCAAGCGTCCACTTGTTTCTTGTAATATCAAGGAATGGCAATTATTTCATTCAGTTTAGCAGAAGTGAGCCATTAGATTCAAGATTTACAACAGTCTCCACCTCGACGCGTTTCCCCACATAATAAATACGTGGTTCATCAGGAGGCTACAAAACAGATAAGCTCTATCAGCAACAGATTGAAAAAGGTTCACCTAGATTGCACATTCATACATTAAATCACAGATAGGCATGTAAGATAACAAAGTAATGCAAGACAATAATATAAAAGTACTTGCCCAGGGAGAAAAGGTACTAGATGTGCAGATCCATGGCGCCCATCACAAAAGATCCACGGCTAGTCAGACAATGCTGGAGGAAATTCACTGCCATAGTCCAGAGAGGCGTCATGGAACTGCACATCACTCAGGGATTTAAATAGCCCACAGTCTCCTGATCAGCTGTAGGCGATCAAGGCAATCATGCTGATGCCGATATCGCCACATGTGCGCATGCCTAATGTGATGCGCACACCTGAGGAAAACCCAGGAGACTGGTGTAATGGAGGCGCCCCCGTCCGCATCGCAACTGCGCCTGCCCAGAATCTTATTGGCAGCATGCATGTGCGGACGGAGGCCCTCACGTGCCAAAAGTAGGTAGATATAAACAAGGGGAGAGCGCATGCCTGAGGATCATGGATATCGTGACGCCCACAGGAGCGCCGCCGTCCACATCACCACCGCGCCTTGCCAATCAAAGGCAGCGTGCACACGTGGACGGAGGCCTCAATATGCCAAACTTAGGTATAAGTAAATAAAGGCACAGCGCATGCGCAAAGAACAAACGGGGTCTGCATATAGATAATAGAATAGTGCAGATCAGCGTATATATGCGCAAGCGTAGTTAAAAACTTAGTGCCTCCTCCATAAATACAAGATTAGCATATTAACCCCCATATATAAAGATATACCTATAATTTGCATGCGCAAAAACCAGCGGAGTCTGCATACAGATAATAAAATAATGCAGATCACCGTATAAAGGCGCAAACGCAATTAGAAAGGTGCTTAGTTTCTCCTCCATAAATATAATATTAACCTAGTAACCCCCATTGGTATAGATATACCTATAATTATATTAAATATCGATAATAATAATTAGGGGGTCCCTTTTTAGGGAAATATAGATAAAAAAGGCTAGTAAAAGGGACACCACGACAGACATGACCCTCATTTATAGCAGTATATACCACATAGACGTCCATGATCATAAATAGACGCCATGTTAGATCGAACCCCTAGTAGGCACATAGTTAACAAGGGCATTGAAAGAAACTTAATAAACAGGCTGATAAGATGTTACATCAAATACTGTCAAAAAATTCCCACAGAGGTACAATCATTCCTAGTCAGACATATCCCCCACAATGTGAGGGTACATCTGTAGCCAGGCTCCCATAACAAGGACTAAAATACATAGATGTTAACCATCAATATGGTCCATTCCTGAAAGGAAAGGAAGTTTGCAAAGTAGAGCAAAAACAGATTTAAACTAAACAAATTTTGACACCGCTTCAAAGCTAAGTGGGAAGGAAGCAGCCAAAGGAGAGCTGTTCATTCAGCCCCCCTGGGGTTAAAGATCCCATTTTGAATATCCAGGCGGATTCCTTCTGCAATAATGTCCTATCAAAATCCCCTCCCCTAGGGTTGGGTTTCACCACCTCCAAAATGGAAAATCGAATTTGGGCCACATCCCCCCCATGTATCATATTAATGTGGCGGGAAATTGAAGTGTCTCGTCCATTCCTAATGTCCGCAAGATGTTCACCTACCCGCCTCCGGAGTTCTCTTAGGGTCTTACCTATATAGTCAAAGGGACAAGTACAGGTAGCCCTATAGACAACTCCGGAGGTTTTGCAATTGCCAAAATCACGTAAAGGGAAAATTTTTCCTGTAGCTGCACTAATCACCCTTTTACATTGTTCCATAGATCCACAGTATTTACAGTTCCCACAGCGGAACATACCACAGATGCGTCTATCCAACCAAGTCCCCTGTGGTCTAGGTCCCTGGTACATGCTATGTACTAACTTGTCACCTATGGTACGACCCCGCCTGTAAGTGATACTTGGAAACTTATTAATATGCTTCACCAGATCAGGGTCAGCCCTCAGAATCTTCCAGTGCTTTTTAATCACTGAAAAGACTCTTTCGGACTGTACATCATAGGTACCAATAATACGTGTGATGTTATGATCATTATCACGTACTCGAGGGGCCATGATATTATGCCTCTTGGTGTTCTTGGCAAAGGCATAGGATTGCTGGATGATCTTTTTAGGGTAGCCACGGTCTAGAAATCGACCAAAAAGGTCCGTGGCCTGTACCTTGAAATCTTCTTCCCTTGAGCAGTTTCTACGTATTCGCAGAAACTGCCCTTTAGGAATACCCCTCTTAAGGGGAATGGGGTGGTGGCTGTCCCATTTCAAAAGGGAATTGGTCGCTGTGGGTTTCCGGTGGGTCAAGGTGTGAATCTTACCCCTCTCATCTTTTTGTATGACCAAGTCCAAAAAGGTAATGGAAGTCTGGTCGCAAGTGTGGGTAAATCTCAGGCCTAGAGAATTATTGTTGAGGCCCTTCACAAATTTTTCAAAAGCGGTGTCAAAATTTGTTTAGTTTAAATCTGTTTTTGCTCTACTTTGCAAACTTCCTTTCCTTTCAGGAATGGACCATATTGATGGTTAACATCTATGTATTTTAGTCCTTGTTATGGGAGCCTGGCTACAGATGTACCCTCACATTGTGGGGGATATGTCTGACTAGGAATGATTGTACCTCTGTGGGAATTTTTTGACAGTATTTGATGTAACATCTTATCAGCCTGTTTATTAAGTTTCTTTCAATGCCCTTGTTAACTATGTGCCTACTAGGGGTTCGATCTAACATGGCGTCTATTTATGATCATGGACGTCTATGTGGTATATACTGCTATAAATGAGGGTCATGTCTGTCGTGGTGTCCCTTTTACTAGCCTTTTTTATCTATATTTCCCTAAAAAGGGACCCCCTAATTATTATTATCGATATTTAATATAATTATAGGTATATCTATACCAATGGGGGTTACTAGGTTAATATTATATTTATGGAGGAGAAACTAAGCACCTTTCTAATTGCGTTTGCGCCTTTATACGGTGATCTGCATTATTTTATTATCTGTATGCAGACTCCGCTGGTTTTTGCGCATGCAAATTATAGGTATATCTTTATATATGGGGGTTAATATGCTAATCTTGTATTTATGGAGGAGGCACTAAGTTTTTAACTACGCTTGCGCATATATACGCTGATCTGCACTATTCTATTATCTATATGCAGACCCCGTTTGTTCTTTGCGCATGCGCTGTGCCTTTATTTACTTATACCTAAGTTTGGCATATTGAGGCCTCCGTCCACGTGTGCACGCTGCCTTTGATTGGCAAGGCGCGGTGGTGATGTGGACGGCGGCGCTCCTGTGGGCGTCACGATATCCATGATCCTCAGGCATGCGCTCTCCCCTTGTTTATATCTACCTACTTTTGGCACGTGAGGGCCTCCGTCCGCACATGCATGCTGCCAATAAGATTCTGGGCAGGCGCAGTTGCGATGCGGACGGGGGCGCCTCCATTACACCAGTCTCCTGGGTTTTCCTCAGGTGTGCGCATCACATTAGGCATGCGCACATGTGGCGATATCGGCATCAGCATGATTGCCTTGATCGCCTACAGCTGATCAGGAGACTGTGGGCTATTTAAATCCCTGAGTGATGTGCAGTTCCATGACGCCTCTCTGGACTATGGCAGTGAATTTCCTCCAGCATTGTCTGACTAGCCGTGGATCTTTTGTGATGGGCGCCATGGATCTGCACATCTAGTACCTTTTCTCCCTGGGCAAGTACTTTTATATTATTGTCTTGCATTACTTTGTTATCTTACATGCCTATCTGTGATTTAATGTATGAATGTGCAATCTAGGTGAACCTTTTTCAATCTGTTGCTGATAGAGCTTATCTGTTTTGTAGCCTCCTGATGAACCACGTATTTATTATGTGGGGAAACGCGTCGAGGTGGAGACTGTTGTAAATCTTGAATCTAATGGCTCACTTCTGCTAAACTGAATGAAATAATTGCCATTCCTTGATATTACAAGAAACAAGTGGACGCTTGGAGAGGACTGACTTATATCTATGCGGACACTCATGGACAGCAAGCATTCAAAAATTTTCTATTTGTGGCGCTGCCTGAATGTATCTCTGTCTTCAAGTTAAGTCTTGAGCCCTCTGGTTCCACAGAGACTAAAAATCTTTCATGTGTTTACTGTATTCAATTCACTGTGACCTGATGGTCTATTTTTACACTGATGGTGTGTTTTTATATCTTTAATAAAAATTTGTTAATGGGAATAACCTACTCTTACTGTTTATAAATATTCCCGGGCTTTGTCCCTAACTTTGATAGATTTGGAAAACAGATCGAGACGAAACAACTTACGTATAGTCGGGTTGCCAGAGTCTGTGTCGATTGGACGGTTGGATAATATATGCGAGTTGGAGCTACCGCAGGCCCTGGGCATAAAGGCGAAATTCAGAGTTGAAAGAGCCCACAGAGTGGGTCCACTGAGACACCAGGAGGCGAATAAGGGAGAGGGCCAAAACTCAAACAAGAATACCCCGATAAGAGCCAGGCAGGTGATTGTCAAGTACCTTGATTATAAGCATAAGGAGGAAATATTGAGGGCCTTTAGAGAACGAAAGCGTCCACTACAATATCAAGGCAACAGACTGCTAATTTTTGGGGATTATTCAGCGGAAGTATCCAGAAGGAGAAAAGAATTTACCAAAATTTGCTCATTTCTGTACAACAAAAAAGTAAAGTGCCAGCTATTATACCCTGCTACACTGAAAGTTAGAAACCCCAATGGCTCGTTTGTATACTACAAGGACTACAAAGAAGCAGAAAACATTCTCATGGCAGAGCTCAACAAGACTAGGTCAGAAAGGCAAGAAAAAGGAGCTAGTGGAGAAGGGAATAATAGAAGAGGATCCCCCACAAGCTCAGGAAGAGATGTGGGACGTCTTGGGGGACAAAAGCAAGTCGAGACCAGGGAGGAAAGGAGGCCAAGCCCGGGTCGACAGCATAATTCTCGCCTGGAACACAGGAACCAACCCTTGGAGAGAAACCATGATACCTGAACTGGAACTCGCTCATTGTTTTTCCTTTTTTTGCCTGTTTTTTTTTTTTTTTTTTTTTTCTCTCTTCCCAAACAGGGAGAGGCGTTGAGGAGGATGCATTACGGAGAGAGGGTTGGGGAGGTGAGAGGAGGAGGGGGAAGGGAGAAAAGAGAGGAAAACATCCCAAAGTCTGGGTCCTCTTCCCCCCCTCTTTTTTTTTTTTTTTTTTTTTTTTTTTGTTCTTCTCCTTTCTTTCTCCATCTTCTCTCCCCTTGGTCTTTTTTTTTCTTTTTTTCTTTTTCTCCTTTGTCCAGGAACATCATCCAAATTCAAATGAAGTGGGCCTGTTCTGGGCGGACTGATGGCTACCTGGAGTCAGAGATAAGTAGGACTGGAGAATCTTGCTGAGGTTTTGACATACTGTGCTAATTTTTGCATAATTTTCAAAGGCTTATTCAAGTTAGTCCGGGGATAGAACATATATTTTTTGGGGGGTGATTAGGGAGCTACATATTTTGGCTAGGAATAGGGGAGCTCACCAACGTGGCGGGAAACGCCGTGGATTTCTCGGAAGGGAAAATATGTTTTACAGTTACATGCTTTTTGTTGTATTTGTTATATTTGCAAGGTGGGGAAAGGGAGTGTCGATTTTGTGGTACCAACTGTGATTCTAGTGTCGAACATCTCGTCTTCCTTGATGCAGGGGCCCATAGGGGAGGGAGTAGTAAAAGCAGAATACACAGGTTAACATGATACAGATAACTACGTGGAATGTTAAAGGGCTGAGATCACCTAACAAACGAGCAATGATATTGAGACATCTGAAAAGACTAAAGACAGACATTGCCTTATTACAGGAAACCCACTTGGGGGGGGAGGACTTTTTCCGCATGAAGAAACATTGGGTGGGCACCGTTTACGGGGCAGCGGCACAAGGTAGAAAAGCGGGCACTATGATTCTAATAAATAAACAATTCAGTCATGAGGTAGTGGCACATGAGGCAGACGACCATGGAAGGTGGCAGCACTTAACAATCGTTAGTCCAGCGGGTAAACTCAGTATTTATAATGTCTATGGCCCAAATTCACAACAAATCACATTTCATGATGACATAAAGGCCACCATATTAGCAGATGGGGAGGCTAACATTATAGTGGGAGGCGATTTTAACACTGTCCCAGACTCAGCTGAAGATAGGAGGAGGGGCGAGGAGGGGACAGCTAATGTGGGCAGGAGTTTAGACAATAGGGATGTAACATTAGAAGACGTAGGACTGAAAGACATCTGGAGACTAACTCACCCACATGACAGAGAGTATACACACTTCTCTCACCCTCATGATAGCTGGTCACGTATTGATCAGTTCTGGATCTCGCAAGACTTACTGAGTGGAACGCAAGATTGTGTGATAGAGAATATGGTGATCTCTGATCATAGTCCGGTGAGATTGGGCATTAGAGAGAAACTCAGGAGAGGTACAGATATCATATGGAGATTCCCATCGTTCCTTCTCAGGCAAGATAATTTCCACAAGGTGCTACAGGAGTGGTGGGGAGAATTCGCAGAGGACAATAAGGAACATAGAGAGTCCCCAGTGATATTTTGGGAAACGGCAAAAGCGGTCCTAAGGGGCCGTCTGGTGGGGTACGCAGCCATGATCAAACGGAAAACCAATGAGAATTATAATTTCCATAGTGAAGCAGTACGGGTAGCATATACAAATTATGTGACAAATAGATCTCCCATGACAAAAGGCAGATGGTTGGAGGCAAAAGAGGGATTTGACGAATGGGCCAAAAAAAAGGAACAACTATTCTGGTTGCACAAGGAGGTTGACTTACATAGGTTTGGCAACAAGGCGGGAAGGATGTTGGCCAATCTGGCAAGGGGCAGCAGAAAGATGACAGTGATCTCTAAACTGAAAACAAAGGGGGGAGAGGTGACTACGGATCCTAAGGACATTAATAAACTGTTGGGAGATTACTATAGAAAACTATATGGGTCAGGGAATAACGACATGACTGATGAGGCAGAGTGGCTAAGACAAGCCCAAATGCCTAGCTTGACGGAGGAAGATTTGAGTGCCTTAAACGCAGATATCACAGTAGAGGAGGTGACGAGAACAATTGGGGAGCTTAACACCAACAAGGCACCGGGACCTGACGGTTTCAATAGTGAATTCTATAAGGCTCTGAAGGATCTGATCTCGCCGGATCTAACCTCAGTCTTTAATGCTTTCCTGGGAGGGGCGGAAATACCCAAAAATTCCAACATAGCATATATTAAATTACTCCCCAAGGGAACCAAGGACCTGGATGATCCCTCTAGTTATAGACCTATATCGCTCATAAATCAGGATTTAAAAATTATGTCCAAGATCATGGCTAATAGACTGGCCGAGATCTTACCTAGGATCATTACGAATCACCAGGTGGGGTTTATTAAGGGGAGAAATGCCGTTACCAATATCCGAAAGACAATTCTAGTGGTAGACGCGGTTAGACTGGGTCTCACTGAGGGAGGGGCTAGACCTGCCCTAGTTACACTTGACGCAGAAAAAGCGTTTGATAATGTAAATTGGGGGTGGTTAGACAGGGTAATGGAGGCCATAGGGATTGTAGGCAAGATGAGACTTTACATTAGAAACCTTTATGCCAACTCGGGAGCTAGGGTTCACACTCCGGGCTTTCTATCAGACGTGTTCCCTTTGATGAAGGGAACAAGACAGGGCTGCCCATTATCTCCTCTTTTATTCAACCTGGCAATCGAGCCGTTGTCAAGAATACTACAGGGACAAAATAGCTTTAAAGGAATCAAGATAAGGGGTTCAGAAGTAAAGACAGCGCTTTTTGCTGATGACATCATACTTTATATGGGGGACCCCGGTGCGGATTTGCCACAGACTCTTGCCTTGATTGAAAAATTTGGCTCATTCTCCGGTTTCAAACTGAACAAAAAAAAATGCGAGATCATGTTCCTAAAGGGGCATCATGGGACAATGGGGGGACAAATAAGGGATGGCTGTCTATGTGGAATTCCTATAGCACAATCTTCAATTAAATACCTGGGAGTGCATATAGGAAGATCGGTGGAAACAATCTATAACTTGAATTATGGACCGCTAATCAGGAAAATTATAGTTCAATTAAAGGGATGGAAAGGTCTGCCACTTCCATTACTGGCAAGATGTCACCTGATAAAAATGATGAGCTTTCCTAGGCTGCTGTATCCCTTCCAGACAATCCCGCTATTGCTAAAACTAAAGGATGTGAATAAGCTCAACTCCGCGTATACAGAATTTCTGTGGAGGGGAAGGAAACCCAGAATAAAGCTGCGTACGCTGATGAAGTCAGCAGAGGAGGGAGGTCTAAACTTTCCAGATGTCCAAGGGTATAATCTTGTATGTATCATGAGGCATGTAATTGATTGGGTGAGAGGAACGAGTAGGCACTCAGATCATGCGATGGAAACTAAATATGCGTCACCGTGGGATCTGACGTCCATTCTGCACTCCCCACTATCCAGGGTTGAAGGGCACATAAGGAACTCAATTATATTCCGAGACACCATGCTAACATGGAAGTCGGTAAGGAAAAAACTGGGGCTCTCATGGAAAGTGTCCAAGTACTTGAACCCCTGGGCATTCCCAAATTTTCCCCTGGGACGAGAAAACAAGCTATTTACTAGATGGAAAGAGAGGGGAGTCAGGAGAATGATAGATGTTATGAATGTGGAGGACAGGAGGTGGATGACAGGTCGGGAAGTGCTGGATAAGTACAACCTTAATAGCTCACATGTCATCCAGTATGAACAATTGAAACATGGAATAATAGGAGACCTGGGTGTGGTTGGAAGAGAGCTGAACAGAAGTTCGATTGATGAGTTACTGGAATGTGATGTAACAAGTATAAATGTCTCTAAAATTTATCGATCGCTAAGGGGGGTGCTTATCTCTCGGGAGGATAGTCGGACTTTAAAAGCGTGGGGGAAACAATTGGGAAGGGAAGAAGTGGTGGATGATATACTGAGAGGATGGGTACAAGTGCGGAAACACATTACCAATGAGAGATGGAGAGACACTCAATTCAGAATTCTACATAGGGCCATTATAGGTTTCAACATACCAGGTAGGGATAGGTGGTGTCCTAAGTGTCAAAAAGAAAAAACGGATATGCTGCATGGGCTATGGGAATGTGAGACAATCGCTAGGTTCTGGAACCAAGTCAGACTATTTGCCCAGTCAACATGGGGAATTTTCAGCAAACTAGACTTAATGGTGTGGATTTTCCACTCCTTTGAGGGAGGAGTAGGAGGAGGACCGAGCACGCAGGAAAAGAGGAAATACGCAATAATGCATGACATAGCCTTGATAGCTAAGCGTTGCATCTTAAAACACTGGATTCAAAGGGAGGGCCCATCCATAAAGGAGGTTGTGGGCGAACTACACAACCTTCTGAAGTGGGAAAAACTAGAAGCGGAGAGGGATAAAGATGGGTTGACAGCCAAGTTTTTTGTGAGATGGAGACATTTTATTGAAAGCCAATTCACACAGGGAGAAATAATTAACCTGATGGCACCTTTTGTTCACTCGGAGTGGTATATCCTGAGCGATATCCAGGACAGCCTGGGTAAACTGAGAATCACCTAGGAGGGGGCTCTGGCGGGAGGGGGAGACGAGACGGTTGGGAATACCAAGACACGCTAGCAAAATTGAAATCATTCAGGGACGACACAGAGATTTAACGAATTGTATTGCATATGTTATATTATATTTCATTACCTATGTTTTGGTTTAATGTTACTGTATACTATCTTAAATCGAACAGCAACATGGAACTCCAAATTGGGGTATCACCCACCTCTATGTCACATTTTGTCAGACGAATGTTCTTCTTTTGCAATGATACTTGTCATGTTTTTACAAATTTGAAAAATCAATAAAAAACGTTTTGGAAAAAAAAAAAAACTATGATAGTATGATACTATGATTTCACTTGCTCAAATCCAGACTTAAGACGGAAAGACCCACAAACAAGCAAGACCTGAAGGCTGCGGCTGTAAAGGTCTGGCAAAGCATTAAGAAGGAGGAAACCCAGCGTTTGGTGATGTCCATGGGTTCCAGACTTAAGGCAGTGATTGCCTCCAAAGGATTCGCAACAAAATATTGAAAATAAAAAAAAATTTTTTGGGTTTGGTTTATTTGTCCAATTACTTTTCACCTCCTAAAATGTGGAGTGTTTGTAAAGAAATGTGTACAATTCCTACAATTTCTATCAGATATTTTTGTTCAAACCTTCAAATTAAACGTTACAATCTGCACTTGAATTCTGTTGTAGAGGTTTCATTTCAAATCCAATGTGGTGGCATGCAGAGCCCAACTCGCGAAAATTGTGTCACTGTCCAAATATTTCTGGACCTAACTGTAGCAGAGCTGAAGCGGCGTGGGACTTCTCCTGTGGATTACGTCGGAGCTGCAGGGTATTTGGGGGTTAATAAAGTGGTGAAGGAGTAGTGTTTTGTACTTTATTCCAAATGAAGGATTTTTCTGTGTTTATTTACTGTCATTTACAGGTTTGTGTGATGCAGGTATCTGATAGACGCCTGTGCCATCACACAAACCTAGGGTTTAGCAGTAGCTATGTGCCACTATTAACCCCTGCTATTACCCCGACTGGCACCGCATCACGCCAGCGCGAAGAGCCGGTATCGCACACCGGTATGTCGCATCTAACAGATGCAACATACCGGACGGCTGCGGGCTGAGGATGTACCAGCCCCCGGCCGGCGTTATCATGGCTGGATGTGAAGATTAGGGGGGACCTCACGTCGTTTTTTTTTATGTTGTTTTTTTTTACTTTCACCGGAGTCACATGTGCGAGGGGCTCACGCGAGTCTGCCATGGCAGCACCCGGCAGCCTCGCACGTGTGTCTCCGGGCACTGGGTACACAGCACAAATACAGCGCGATGGCTGGGGCTGCAGCCGAGCGCTATAACTGAGCTGCCGAGTGTTTACTACTGTGAACTGACCGACAGACTGTACTGCTTTCCCCGCCCACCGGCCGTCCTGTGATTGGTTGCAGTTAGCTGCCACGCTGCCACTCAGGATGGGGGCGTGTCTAGCTGCAACCGACGCGAGCCGGTGGGCGGGGAAAACAATGAATATTGAATTGTTGGCTCCGGAAGGTAACAGCGTGACCCCCCGGAAGGAGTGTGCCGCCATGACAGCGCCTCGGTGAGTATGCCGCTTGCTCCTAGCCCCTCCACAATCGTTTTTAACCTCTGGATTCCGGTCCCCATTGACTTATATGGGCACCATATTCCGTAGCGGATCGGATTCTTTTTTAAATCTGTTAGTGATCCGCTGGCCCCGGATTATTGGCCGTTCGATCAGCTCTAGTCACTGCCTCTCAGCTCCACTGACCTGAACACACTGAGGTGCAGCACCACATACACACCATAAGGACGGGGGGATGCTGTGTATGTGTCGATTCCTCTCAGCTCCACTACCCTGAGCAGACTGAGGTGCAGCACCACATACCCACCATAAGGACGGGGGGCAATGTGTATGTGTTGCTGCCTCTTAGCTTCACTGACCTGAACAGACTGAGGTGCAGCATCACATGCACACCATGAGGGAGGGGCATGGTGTATGGAAGAACTATGGCTTATATACTGTAATCCCTTTATTAACCAGTCTGTGCTCACCCCATTTGGTAAGGCTGCAAATACTTTTGTTGGAAAATTTGTAAGATAAATCCACGCCGAATAATGTAATATTCTGCGGAACTTCATAATGCACACCTCAGCAGCTACAGAACCTCATCATACCTCAGATGCTACAGAACCTCATCATTCACACCTCAGCTGCTGCAGAACCCCATTATATATATCTCATCTGCTGTATAACCCCATAATACACACCTCAGCTGCCACAGGACCTCATCATACAAACCTCAGCTGCTGCACAATCTCATAATACACCTCAGCTGCTGCAGAACCGCATCTCAGCTGCTGCAGAATTTCATAATACACCTCAGCTGCTGCAGAACCTCATAATACACCTCAGCTGCTGCAGAACCTCATAATACACCTCAGCTGCTGCAGAACCTCATAATACACCTCAGCTGCTGACGATGCATTACACTGATAGAATGGCCTTCATAACGACACTAAAGGGGGCTTTACACGCTACGATATCGTTAATGTTTTATCGTCGGGGTCACGTTGTTAGTGATGCACATCTGGCGTCATTAACGATATCGCAGCGAGTGACACTTACCAGCGACCTTAAGCAACCTCAAAAATGGTGAAAATCGTTCACCATGGAGAGGTCGTCCCAAAACCAAAAATCGGTAATGGTTGATTATTGATGTTGTTCGTCGCTCCTGCGGCAGCACACATCGCTGTGTGTGACACCGCAGGAGCGAGGAACGTCTCCTTACCTGCCGCCGGCCGCAATGCGGAAGGAAGATGGTGGGCAGAATGTTACGTCCCGCTCATCTCCGCCCCTCCGCTTTGATTAGCCGGCCGCTTAGTGACGTCGCGATGACGTCTCTGTGAAGCCGAACGTCCCTCCCCTTTGAAGGAGGGATTGTTCAGCAGTCACAGCGATGCCGCCGACCAGGTAAGTGCGTGTGACGCTGCCGTAGCGATAATGTTCGCTGCAGCAGCGATCACACGATATCACATGCACGACAAGGGCGGGTGCTTACACGCTCGATATCGCTAGCAATTGCTAGCGATGTCGTAGCGTGTAAAGCCCGCTTTAGGCTAAGTTAACACAGTGCATCTTTTGTTGCATTTTTGAGGTCACAAAGATGCAGCAAATGCATGCATTTCCTCCTCCCAGCAAAGTCTATGGGATTTCTCTTTTGCTGTCCACACTGGGCATCTTTTGTTGGCTGCATCTTGGCTGCGTTTTTCAATATGCAGCAGGTCAATTCTTTTTGCGTTTTCGTTTTTGAACCCTTCCAGTCAATAGATTAGACTTAAAAAACGCATTGGGCAAAACGTGGTAAAAACGCGTCAAAAACACATTGCCTTTTTTATACGTTTTTGCCGGGGTGCGTTTTTGGTGCATTCTTGGGACAAAAACGCTGCATATTTGTGGTAAAAAAGATGCCCCGTGTGAACATACCCTAAACCATTACATGTAATGTGCAGACAGCAGTGACGCCATGTAACATGTGAGACTCCAATTGTTTTTTGCTACAAGGTAAGGAATCTGACAGCTGATTCCTCCTGCACGACCCCCGAGTGGAAGGAGTCAGACACCGGCTCCATTATTGCAGTTGTGTATATTTTACTCTGATGCTTCCACATTTCAGATAAAACACATTTTATCTCTGCTGAGGACGATGCAGCTAAGATGAGGTGCCAGGGAGGCCGGTGCCCAATGGCTTCTCCCTGGTCTGCTGACCTGGACTGACCGGTGTCTCCCCTGTGTCTGACATTCTGCACATTGACTGGTCGAACCCTCAAAATGTGTAATATACACTGTTAGGATTTAATTTGCCAATTTGAGTGGTCGTGTGGTCGTGTGATCGCTCACAAGTGATTTGCAGACTTGGGGTCATCTGCAGAATGACGTCTCCTCCTACTTCTCTCATTGTTATCATTTTCTCATTGTTATAATTTTCAATTTGAGAGAAAAAAGGAGGAGACGTCATTCTGCAGATGACTACACATTGCAAATCACAAGTGAGCGATCAGCTGACAACTGCTCGGCAAGTGAAATCCTAACACAGCGCATATTACACAACTATAGGAAATGGCAGGTCAATATTCAGAATTACATTACACACTATATGTGACATGTACAGGGCATATGTAGGGTGTATAATCTAATATATAAAACTGAGTGTATATATGTGTGTATGTATGTGAGTATGTCCATTAAAGGAATCCGCACCGTCACATTTACAATCACAAAACTTTGCACAGACGCCTCATGTGACTCAGGGAACGTCATAGACTATGTTTTGAGGGGAAAATTTAACCCCGCACTTTACAGTTATTTGCCGAAAAACCTGCTTACATTAAAATCAATAGAGCTGGGAGCTACAGGTCATTAATAGGAGCTGTAATTGGTTGCTATAGGCAATAAAGGGCATTCTTAGTATAAGACAGGTAATGTGTCAGATAATGTAATGTTGATAGAGACAAACACAGAGACACAGACACACAGACAGAGACACACACAGAGACCCAGAGAGACTGATATAGAGACAGGGACACACAGAGACCCAGAGACACTGATATAGAGACAGAGACACACAGACTGATACAGAGACACACAGAGTCTGATACAGAGACAGACACACAGAAACACAGAGACACAAAGAGAAACACACACACAGAGACTGATGCTGAGACACACACATAGAGAGACAGAGACACACAGAGACAGAGACACAGAGATAGAGATACAGAGACATAGACATGGAATCACAGAGACTGATATAGAGACAGAGGGACACAGAGACACATACAGACTGATACAGAGACACACACAGAGACACAGACACAAAGACTGATACAGAGACACACAGAAACACAGACTCACAGAGACTGATACAGAGACACACAAAGACACACATAGAGTCAGACGAATACAGAGACTGATACAGAGGCACACAGAGACATAGACACACAAAGACTGATAACTGATACAGAGACACAGAGGCACAGAGAAAGAGACAGAGAGAGACAGAGACACAGACAGAGATACACAGAGACAAACAGAGACCTACAAAGACAGAGACACACAGACAGAGACACACAGACACGCAGAGACAGAGACACACATACAGAGACACGGACACACACAGAAACACAGACACACACAGAGACACATTCACACACAGAGACACATTCACACACAGAGAGACAGAGACACAGAGACAGACACAGAGGCAGAGACAGGCACATAGACAGAGATACACAGAGACAGACACACACAGAGACCCACAAAGACAGAGACACACAGAGACACAAAGAGACAAAAAGAGACACAAAGAGACACAGATATGGACACAGAGACACACATAGATAGAGATACACAGAGACAGAGACACAGAGATACACACAAGCACAGACAAACAGAAACACACAGAGACAGAGAGAGGGAGACAGACAGAGAGGGACACAGAGGGTGGGAGAGAGGGAGAGAGACAATTACTATCCCGGGCACCGCCAAGTACTACAGCTTGTAAATATATATATATGTATCTATTACTCCCTACACATGCTCTGCACCCACTCTGGCCGCAGCTGCTGGGCCTACTGGCATCACATCACAGGCTCACCCTGATGTCATTACACTTATCCAGGGCCCACAGCAGTGCAGAGCAAGGGCGAAACAGAGAGCCAGTGGCCAACTGCTCCTCAATGGTTTTCAACCATGCATCCAAGAAAATAGCAATGGCCCCCATCACTGACAGGCCCAGTCATTTTGCCACTGCATAAATTACACCATACACATGACACACACATAGATACTATAGAAAAGATAGATGGGTTGGACTGGGGTGTCTGGGGTCCATAGGAGCAGTTACCTCCAGAGGCCACACAACAACTATATGCAAATAGCTGCAGGAGCCCCCACACAGCCTCATATGCACAGCAGGAGCCCCCACACAGCCTCCTATGCACAGCTGGAGCCCCCACACAGCCTACTCTGCACAGCAGGAGCTCCCACACAGCCTCCTATGCACAGCAGGAGCCCCCACACAGCCTCCTGCGCACAGCAGGAGCCCCCACACAGCCTCCTACACACAGCAGGAGCCCCCACACAAACGCCTGCACACAGCAGGAGCCCCGACACAGCCTCCTATGCACAACAGGAGCCCTCACACAGCCTCCTATACACAGCAGGAGCCCCCACATAGCCTCTTATATACAACAGGAGCCCCCACAGATCCCATATAGACATAAAAAAAAAAAATATACTCACCTAATCCTGATTCCCAGCACCACAGCCTCCGTATTCTCTTCTATGGTGGCCTGCGGAGGCAGCGCTATGCAATGATGTCACTGCACTGCCCATGTGGATATACGGTCTCCTAAGACACAGGCCTTAAGCGGTCTGTGGCTTAGGAGACAGGCAGTGATAGAGCAGGGAGCTCTCTGCTCTGTCACAGGATTGAACTGTATCGCGGTGACACCGACATAGTTCAGTGCGGTGGTTGCAGAAGAAGAAGAAGAAGTTTGATGCTAGTGGTGCCCCTGCTGGCGGGTCCCCTCTATGTCCAGTTAGAGAGCCCTCTGGGGCATTGACTGGTGTCTGTGTGCCAGACAGATACTGGATAGCTGATAGACAAATAGATATCAGATAGATAGATAGATAGAGGGATACATAGATAGATAGATAGATGATAGATAGATAGATAGATAGAGAGATAGAGAGATAGAAATATGATAGATAGATAGATGATAGATAGATAGATGATAGACAGATAGGGAGATAGATATGATAGATAGATATATGATAGATAGAGGGATAGAGATACATAGATATAGACAGATATATAATAGATAGACAGACATTGCACAGTATACAGGACACACATGTTATACATAACACATACAAACAGCACATAATACATTACAGATGACACACACAGCATGTTATACTCACATACAGTCACTTCCTGGGCTGCAGGATTTCAGTGTGGCTGTTGTACCAGCATCTCCGGCAGTGCTGCTGCCCCTCCCCCCTCCCTCTCTCTGGTAAAGACGGAAGGAGAGAGGACACAGAGCCGAGGTCAGACGAGGGCGCCCCCTGCTGGAGCCTGTGCAGGGAGCCGACAGTGCAGAGCAGAGGGGAGGGTGCCCCCTGCTGGAGCCTGTGCAGGGAGCCGACAGTGCAGAGCCGAGAGCAGGTGAGGGCGCCCCCTGCTGGAGCCTGTGCAGGGAGCCGACAGTACGCAGAGGGGAGGGGAGACGGCTGTGCAGGGAGCCGACAGTACGCAGAGCAGAGGGGAGGAGGGGAGGTGGCTGTGCAGGGAGCCGACAGTACGCAGAGCGGAGGGGGGAGGAGGGGAGGCGGCTGTGCAGGGAGCCGAAAGTACGCGGAGGGGAGGAGAGGCGGCTGTGCAGGGAGCCGACAGTACGCAGAGCGGAGGGGAGGGGAGGCGGCTAAGCAGGGAGCCGACAGTACGCGGAGCGGAGGGCAGGAGAGCAGAGGGGAGGAGAGCAGAGGGGAGGGAAGGTGGGCGCTCCCTGCTGGATCCTGTGCATTAGGAGCAGCAAAGTGAAAGTAAACAGCTGCTCCCTGCGGCACCCCCTCTGCTGTCGGCCTGCCGGCGCCCTGTGCAACCGCACAACTCGCACATAGCTAAAGCCAGCTATGGGTCTGCGCCTTTGTGCCCCAAGACCGCATATTTATCCACTTTGGAGCCCCAACGGCTAGCTGTGTTAGCGTGAACTCTTACAAAGTTCCACAAGTTGCCTACTGCCTGATTCTAATTGGTGTGGATCGAGTGCATGCTTGAAAAATGAGATCAGTCACACAGTCGGATATTCATCCTTCCTCGACCAAAGTCGGCCCAGACTGCCAGGTTTATTCAAGATCATGCCTTTATAACAACTAGGAAAAGGGGCATGGTCAGCACTACAGTGGGCATACTTGGATGTGTCCATTGGTCAGTGGGTTGAACAATGTGTTAGTCCATGAGCTGATTGGTGGACGTCATCGTAGGCAGGTCTATGACGCCATTGGATGGATCCATAGTGATGGTGATGGGAGGGTCTGTCGTCATCTGGTGGCTCCATGCTAATGCATTGCCCCCTGGTAAGTATTCAAAATTTCAAAATTTCCCTGGTCATATCTTTAAAATCGTTGGATATTGACTAAAAGGGCCACTTAATATGGTGGTTATGGTGGTCTCCTTAAAAAGAACCACTCCTTGGCTAGGTCCTTCCCGGAGGAATATCTGGCTATTTTCTGTGTTGAGACTCCTAACAGAAGCTCCACGGACCTTTTTTGATTTGTATACTTCCCAGGGGGCAATGCACCTAGGATTTCACTGTGTTGAGCACCTTTGCTGGCTGCCAGCAGTGTTTTCTCTGGCTGGTCTCCCCGAGATCAGTGATTGTTTTGTCTTGCTGGTCTACTAGGCATTGCTCCCACCTAGCCAGAATCCTACTCCACACTGATGTGGGGCAATAACCCAAAACAGCTGTCTGTGGATGGATACCTGGCCTTGGTATTTCCCTTGTCATATCTTTAAACTCGTCAGAGTTGGATATTGACTAAAAGGGCCACTTAATATGGTGGTTATGGTGGTCTCCTTAAAAACAGCCACTCCTTGGCTAGGTCCTTCCCGGAGGGATATCTGGCTATTTTCTATGTTAAGACTCCTAACAGAGGCTCCACAGACCTTTTTTGATTCTTACAGACTTATAATTCTTGAATCAGGGTCCACAGGAAAAAGTGTCCAGCTTTCTTACCTCTATTGGTCCCACAATGTAGCAGTGGGGTGCTTAGCATGAGCACAGTACCTAAACAAGGGGATACGGGATCCGCAGCATAGATAAAGCAAATTGATCAACATATCTGACTGGTAGAATCCCTGCAGTATCCCTCTGGGATCTCCGGAGGTTTTGACTAACTGACGAGACTTGGCTGTCTCCCAGAGAGATGGTTGCCGCAGAGGTTTACAGGGGGTCCTCACTTGTTCCTCCGGAGCAAGACAGTAGAGGCTCACTCATGGGATCACTGGGGGTAGCGAGCTGAGGATCCCCAGTGCTAGTAGAGACTGTCCACTATGTCTTGTCGCAGTCGAGCCCTGGTAGCATGGATTCAGGCAGGGGAGCAGGAATGTCTTTCCATTGGGGGAGATAGTTAGACTTCAGACTGGCACTGCCGCATCATATTCCAGTGTAAAACTATAGGTTACACTTCCCATCTTTCACTCAGCTTGTCCTTGGGGCGCTTTTGCCGTACCAGCATTCGGTCTACGGGTTGAAGTGGTAACTCTTGGATCTGGTTTCAATCAATATACACTGTCTTCTGTAACCACTGGCTGGCCAATTGTTGGATAGTTTGCAGCCATTGACGATGTTCTTTCACCCATGAGGTGGTAGTCCACTCTAATAGATTCTCTGGCTGCTCTAAATTTTGCTCAATGATCTCTCGCCCAGCTCTTCTGAATAGCAACAGATATGGAGTGTAACCCGTAGCTGAGTGGACTCTGCTGTTATAGGCCCAGACTGGCTCTGGCAGATAATCTTGTGAAGGCCTAGGCTATGAATCGTTTGTCCAGTATAATAATAAGATAATCTGTCCTTTGAAAGCTTCTCCATATATACCTAATTGAAATATTAACGGAATGTATAACCAAAAGATATTATGCTTAGGGCTATGTAGAATAAGTTTTAGTTCATGAATAGAAAAGATACTTATCTGTGGTTTCAGATAGATGACTAGCATTCTTCTATTCATGGAAGAATGCTTATCTGTAGTTTCAGATGGCTAACTGACATTCATGAATAGAAGAGAATAAGTAACTGACATTGTTCCATTCATAGACTCTCATCTATGGGTACCTTCACACTTAGCGATGCAGCAGCGATCCGACCAGCGATCTGACCTGGTCAGGATCGCTGCTGCATCGCTACATGGTCGCTGGTGAGCTGTCAAACAGGCAGATCTCACCAGCGACCAGTGAACAGCCCCCAGCCAGCAGCGACGTGCAAGCGACGCTGCGCTTGCACGGAGCCGCCGTCTGGAAGCTGCGGAGACTGGTAACTAAGGTAAACATCGGGTATGGTTACCCGATGTTTACATTAGTTACCAGTGTGAGCAGGGAGCAGGGAGCCGCGCACACTGAGCGCTGGCTCCTTGCTCTCCTAGCTACAGTACACATCGGGTTAATTAACCCGATGTGTAATGCAGCTACATGTGCAGAGAGCAGGGAGCCGCGCACACTGCTTAGCGCTGGCTCCTTGCTCTCCTAGCTGCTGTACACATCGTGTTAATTAACCCGATGTGTACAGCAGCTACATGTGCAGAGAGCCGGAGCCGGCAGCACAGGCAGCGTGAGAGGTGCAGAGGCTGGTAACTAAGGTAAATATCGGGTAACCACCTTGGTTACCCGATGTTTATCTTGGATACAGCTTACCTCAGCTGTCAGACGCCGGCTCCTGCTCCCTGCTCGCTTCATTTGTCGCTCTCTTGCTGTCACACACAGCGATCTGTGTGTCACAGCAGGAGAGCGGCTTTGAAGAAAACGAACCAGGGCTGTGTGTAACGAGCAGCGATCTCGCAGCAGGGGCCAGATCGCTGCTCAGTGTCACACACAGCGAGATCGCTAATGAGGTCACTGCTGCGTCACAAAAAGCGTGACTCAGCAGCGATCTCGGCAGCGAGCTCGCTGTGTGTGAAGCACCCCTATGTCTAAACACACTTGAATGGTTTACTAACGAATGTTACTAAGACTGTTCGGACAAGAAATGAACTATGCTCGGCTAGCTGGTTAGTTAATAGATAACGTGGATATATTGAGTAAGCTGTATATATATGCTATGTGTTGAATAGAAGGGTCAGAAGAGCATTTAGCATCTCCCGGATATAGACATGTCTCTGTGTGGTCATTTCTCCTGATTAATATACATCTGCGCAGTTGATTTGGAATCCTCTTCTAAGACCCTGAGATAGAGACACCCTGGAGGTCTCCCCCAACAATCTCACCAATGTACCTACTTATCTTCTTCCAGTGTCCTTAGCATCTGGAGCAGCGTCTGATTAAACCATTCACAAGTTCCGTTGCCCTAGGGATGATAGGGGGTGGTTCTGTGCCGCTTGATACCATACATGCGGTATAGCTCTTCCATTACCTTGCCTTGGAAACATGCACCTTGGTCGGAGTGATTCTGCTTTGGGCACCCTTACACCCAGGGGAAATTTTGACAGACTGCTCATGTGGCAGATTCGGCAGTCTGATGTTTAGTCGGGGTGACCACGGCAAACTTAAGAGAAGTGGCTGGTCATGACCAGGCAGTACTGGGGTCCCCTAGCTGGTTGTCCCACGAGGAGATACTCGATCATCAATACTTCTAACGACTCACTGGTCTGCATGGTCTGGACTAGAGATGAGCTAACTGGCCGAGGTTCGAATTCTCTGAGCTCAAATATGTTCGCCAAACGGTTCAGTGAACCTAGTCAAACCCATTGAATTCAAAGAAAAGGCACAGAAAACACCTTTAGGGGGCCCAAAAGCTACAAAAACAGCTCAAACCATTTTACAGTGCAATCTGGAAAGAGC
This sequence comes from Anomaloglossus baeobatrachus, assembly GCF_048569485.1. Classification (NCBI taxonomy): domain Eukaryota; kingdom Metazoa; phylum Chordata; class Amphibia; order Anura; family Aromobatidae; genus Anomaloglossus; species Anomaloglossus baeobatrachus. The sequence continues at coordinate 262,041,721 of NC_134357.1, read as the reverse complement.
CATGCACCACACAGGATGTGGCCCAGAATTTACATTTTTCAAATGAGTAGGTAGGTGAATGAGTGACAGGTGTAGGCCTCTTGCTCTGAGATCCCTGCCACTGCAGACAACTTGCAAATCCAACTAGGAGTATCATTATTTCCAAAAATTAGGGGCAGACACCAGGACAGTTTCATCAATTTCCCCTGAATACCCATAGTGTCTTTTCACAGCAATCTCGTATGGCCCATGCACCACACAGTGTGTGGCTGTCACGCTAGGTACAGGGGAGTACCAAGCACACAGAGAAAGGTAAGGGAAAACCTAAGACTAGGGAAGGGGGAGATGGTGACCCTTGACGACACCTATTGCTCTGCCATGGGGTCCCTCATCACCCTAGATAGGTTCCCCACCTATGCACGGTTGGTTACCTGACCTTAGGATGACCCTAGAGTGGGGCTTTAGTAGGGAACTGGTGGCATGATCTCTTCGTCAATTCTACTAAACACTAAAGAAGATACAGGGAAATATGTGGAAACTACATGAAAAACCTATCTCCATATGCTTCAGGAAGAAGTTCAGCAAAGAGTAGCAACAATTCTACAGATGAGTGCAATCCACCTGCTTGCATCCAGAGCTTGTGAGGGAACTAATATTACCAGCACAAGTCCAGGGAAAATGAGAGTATTTAAACCAAGGAGAAATAAGGATGATTAACATCTGAAGAGAATAGGAACACCACTGGGTCCTAAAGGGAAAAGAATGAAAACCAGCAGAGGAGATACCCAGTACACTAAATACCAACATCAGGAACAATAGAAAGTCAGGAAGCATTTTGCGCAGCCAAACGCTGTGATCTTCTATTTTTGGACACCACAGGACTGTCTGTCACCCGTGACTCACCTGTGACAGTGAACCAGCATTTACATTTTTCAAATGAAGAGGTAGATGGATGAGTGACAGGTGTATGCATCTTGTTCTGAGACCCCTGCCACTATAGACAAGACACAAATTGGAGACCCAACCAGGAGTCTCAATATTTCTAAAAATGAGGGGCAAACACCAGGACAGTTTAATCAATTACCCCAGAGTACCCACAGCTACCCAAACAGCTCAAACTGTTTTACAGTGGAGCCACACTGTTGTGGCACAGCCATTAACTTCCTAAACTATTAACATAAGAAATATTGGATAAGTGACAGGAGTAGGCCTCTTGCTTTGAAAACCCTGCCATTACAGACAGTATACAACTTGGACACCTGTCTTGGAGCCTCCTAATTTCCAAAAATTAGAGGTAGACAGCAGGGCAGTGGCATCAATTGCCCCAGAGTACCCATAATATCTTTTCATAGCAGTCTGGCATTGGCCATGCAGCACACAGGGTGTGGCCCAGCATTTACATTTTTTAAATCAAGAGGTAGGTGGATGAGTGACAGGTGTAGGCTTGTTGCTCTGAGACCTCTGGCACTACAGACAAGACAAAACTTGGAGACCCAACTAGGAGTCTCCATATTTCCAAAAATTGGGGGCAGACACTAGAACAGTTTAACCAATTGTCCCAGAGTACGAATAATGTCTTTTCACAGCAGTCTGGCATGGACCATGCACCACACATGGTATGGCCCAGCATTTACATTTTTCAAATGAAGAGGTAGATGGATGAGTGACAGGTATGGGACTCTTGCTCTTAGACCCCTACAACTACAGACAAGACCCAACTAGCAGTCTCCATATTTCCAAAAATTAGGGGCAGACACCAGGACAGTTTCATGAATTGACCTAGAGTAATCATAGTGCATTTTCACAGCAGTCTGGCATGGGCTATGTACCACTCAGGGTGGGGCCTAGTATTTACATTTTTCAAATCAAGAGGTAGTTGAATGGATGACACGTGTAGGCCTCTTGCTCTGAGACCCATGCCACTACAGACACAACTTGGTGACCCAACTAGAAGTCTCCATATTTCCAAAATTTGGGGCAGACACCAGAACAGTTTCATTAATTGCCCCCGAGTACCCATAGTGTCTTTTCACACCTGTCTGGCATGGGTCATGCCCTACACAAGGCAAGGCCCATAATTTACGTTTTTCAAATCAATAGTTAGGTGGATGAGGGATTGGTATAGGCCTCTTCCTCTGATACCCCTGCCACTAGAGATACAACTTGGAGACCCAACTAGGAGTCTCCATATTCAAAAACGTATGGGCAGACACCAGGACAGTTTCATCAATTGCCCTAGAGTACTAATAATGTGTTTTCACAGCAGTCTGGCATGGGCCGTGCACCACACAGGATCTGGCCCAGTATATACATTTTTCAAATCAAGAGATAGTTAGATAGATGACAGGTGTAGGCCTCTTGCTCTGAGACCCCTGCCACTACAGGAAACACACAACAAGGAGACCGAGCTAAGAGTCTCCATTTTAAAAAATAATTAGGCTTGTTGTCACTCAGGAGGAAGCAAAAGGAGGAATGGTAGGCACTTCATGCATAACAAAAAGCCAAAATGTAAAAGTAACAGCGGTGGACACACCGCTTGATTGTTGCAGCACCAAGGCACTTTGTAGTAACATCAGCAGCAGTAGCAACAGAAGCCATGACAAAGGTGTCACAGACTGGAATAAAGCAATATTAATGCATCACACTGAAAAGTACAACATTGAACATTGCCTAGTCTGCACCATTTGCAGTTGGGGTGGAAATGTCATTGGCGATTCATGACTTGTTCATCTTGATAATAGTTAGATGGTTTACACTTTCAAGGGATAGTCGGATGTGCTTATTCGTCAGGACACTGTAACGTTTAGTCCAGAGGTGGATCCACGGGACCGTGCATCGGACTCCCCCAGAGAGACAACCAGGAGCGAACCCCTATACAGGGACTGTCTGGCGGACTCCCCAGTGGGCCTAGATGCACAGCAGCCGGGATACAAGCGAGTTAGGGTTTCGCGTCCTTCAGATGTCCGTACGGAATATAGCGACCAGTCCAAGGGCAGCCGTGGCCAGGACGGATGACCGGAACCGGGTACAGGTGCCGAGTGGAAACAGCAGACGGAGTCCAGGTCCTGCGAGAAGTGCCGGCTGATGTGGCCAGATGGAATCCAGAAGCGGTGACGGGTACAGGCTGATGGAAGATGACGGGATCCACAGCTGATAGTCACTGGGGCAACTCCTGGGAAGCGGCAGGCTGGATACACTCCGGTTGGCAGTCGGATACTGTGGGCAGAGACAGGGTTAACCTGGGTACAAATCACAGAGGAACCTGAACATCTAGTGCAAGAGATAAACTACAAAAACATGTTGAACAGGCACCGCCCACAAGCAAAAGGAAGTCTTAAATACCTTGCACCTGTAATCAGCCATATCCTGTTTCAGTGACGCTGGCCCTTTAAGAAGAGGTGAGTGAGCGCACCCGCGCCCTAGTGCGCATGTGCCAGGCCCGAGCGCCGGAGATCAACACAGGATGCAGGGGAGAGAGCAGATGCAGGGGAAGCAGAAGCTGAGTCCCGGACCGCAGCGGGACGCCGGGGCCAACGGGCGGGGAGCACGGAGGACGCACAGGAGGAAGAGCAAGGGCAGCAGCCGTGGCCAGGGTGCCCGGGGACCGGATCGGTGAGTGACGGGCGGCGCCGGGATCCCGGGAGCGTGACAGACACTACCAGCAGCGCTGAAGACACGTTCTGAGACAACACTGGCTGCCGGGCATAACAAAACCTCCAAGGCGTTAAGGTCGAGCTCAGGCCACTTTTCCATTTTTGAAGCCCAAAATGAAAAAGGGTCCGATCCAACCCTGATAGTATCGATATTGAGCTCGAGATACTCCTGCATCATAAAGGCCACTTTACACGGAGAGATAAATCTTTGGCAGATCTGTGGTTGCAGTGAAATCATGGACATATTGTTCCATTTGTACACAGCCACAAACCTGGCACTGATTGTCCACAATTTCACTGCAACCACAGAGCTGCCGCAGATTTATCTTTGTGTGTAAAGTGGCCTTTATTCTCAACTCATTCACAGTGTCAGACTTGTACTTTGTTCTGCTGGTGAATGGGATGGTGTAAAAATTTGTTCCACTTACACTGTCTGTTGCTGCAGCTGCTATTGTTTCAACGATTACGAATCACCATTCCTGGTGTTTGATTCGAAGAACTGCGATGCACACTGAGTGCCTCACTGCTGTATTGGGGAAAATCACTTTTAAGATTGTGTACAAACTTATTTCCATACTCCAGCATGCGTGAATCCCTTTCCGGGGGGGGGGGGGGGGAAGCATCTGACAAAATTTACTCTTGTACTGTGGATCTAACAGTGGACACCCAGTAGTCAGCACTATTTCTAATCCTAATAATTCTGGAATCATGTTGCAGATAGTGCAGTAACTTGTGTCTGGTGCTTCTGTGAGGTCCAAGGCCATGGTGTGTTGGAGGCAAGTTAACGCTCAAGCTTGCTTTCTCAATCCCCTCCCACCAACCATGGACAACAGAGAGGGCATTAATATCTTTATGTGCAAAAAATGTTGAAAAATTAAATATACTAGCTATTTTCGTTGCACATCAAGGACCTAAATAGTCTTAACCTGAATCAACATAGGTGGAAACCTGTAAATCTACAACACATGTTGAAAACAGTATGAGATTTTTTTATTCAATTGGGATTTTTTTCTGCAGCATGATGTGTGAACATGTTTCTTCGTGGATCATGACTCGTTCCTTGAGATCTCACTTGTGCTTTTTTATGATGTTTGTAAAATGTTCTTTTTACTCTAAATAAAATAATTTTTGGATATTTGCAGAAATACATGGTTGCATTTGAGACTCTCTTTCTCTTTTTTTGTGTTAAATGTGTTGACACATTGCACATCAACTGTTTAACTGGTAGGTTGCAAGACCTCTGCGATGCAAGTCAGTGAGCCGAGTGGTGTGAACGGCGGAAATGAGCACACAGCAATCGTGCCTTATGCAGCAGCTCTAGCAGGCCGGGATAGTGGCCTAGAAATTGCTGTATAACCAGGTGTCAGTGTTCCGGGATTTCCAGTTTGCTTCTGAAGGACCTTGCCCTTTGTTAACTTGGAGTTTTCTGTTCTGTTGCCCTACTTCCTGTTCATCTGCTTAAAAGCCCGCCCCTAAGCTTAGTCTAGTTGCTTGAGTATACTGCTTCCTGTCTACTCCTGCCCAGCTGCTCTCATTTCCTGGTTGTTATTTTGGATTCTGGTGAATTACCTGACACCGGCCTTGGACTCCACCTGGTCTCATCGAGCTGTGCCCTCGCTGGTTCCGGACTCTGTCTGCCATCTCTGGTTGGCGTTTGTGCCCAGTCCCTTCCGGTACATATCCACCCTAGTACCCGTGTTCCACATCCCGTACGGACATTTTTGGACTATAACCTGTTGCCCTTTCGTGTCCCGGCTGCTGCGCATTTAGGCCTTTTGGGGTGTTCGCCAGATAGCCCCTGTATAGGGGTTTGCTCCTGGTGGCCTCCCTGGGGAGTCCGGTGGCGGTCCCGGGAATTCCCCTTTGCTCCGAACCTGGCAGGTATATACTGTGTTTATGTTCTTTTCTGTGTACATATTGTTGGTTGCATATTATAAAACTTCTTTGCACCAAGAACCCATCTCTGGTTGTCATTGCCCTAACGCAATCGAAATACTCAGTTCATACAATAGTATTACACCAGGTTAATGACATGAGACATTCAAGGAATGTGTGTGAGGTTGCCCCAGCATAAGACCACCACAAGGTTCACACGGTTATCGCACACAGCCTTTCCTGGCTTCAGGTTCAGTGTAGACCACCATTGATGAAACTCAGACTGAATATCTGTCCACAACTCTGCAGCTGTGTGATGGTGTTCTCCCATGGATTTTAATTTTAAAACTGCCTGATTGCATTGAGCTCTGGCAGTGCTGGACGGAGGTGGGGGGAATTTTTCTGCACTATTGGATTGTGTGTTCATTAAGGTTGAGAGCGCAGGTGGAGGCCCTAGTAGAGGTAGAGGAGGCAGAAGCAGAGGAGGAAGTGATAGATAGATAGGTTTGACCCACAAGCCTTGGTGATTGCCCACCTGCCCCCACAGCCACCAGAGTCACCCAGTGCCCTGAGAGCGAGATGTAGTGCCCCTAGCAATGCTTACTCGTCCTGGTGTCAGTGGTGAAATCCACCCTGAAAGAGTTTTTCAAGGAACGGGTGACATTGTCTGTGACATGCCGTTGTAGCGCAGGCACAGCTTTGTTAGGGAAGTAATGGCGACTGTGCAACTGGTACTGGGGGACTGACACAACCATCAGGTTTCGGAAACTGTCTGTATCCACCAAGCGTTTAGGCAGCATTTCTGTGGGGTGGGGAATAATGGAAAAATGCTAATTGGAGTTTGCTATAAGCCTCCTAACATACCTAAACAGGTAGAGGGTGAAATGCTGGAATAAATTGAAAAGGCAGCTACTATTAATAATCGGGTTCTTATTATGGGGAATTTCAATTATCCAGACATTCAGTGGGACATAGAATCTTCTGGTTGTACTAAAAGCTGTAAGTTCTTATCCACAATTCCAGACAATTATCTCTATCAGATGAACTGACCAGGGGAGATAATTTGCTAGATCTGGTCCTATCAAATAGACCAGATACAATTTCAGATCTACAGGTCCGGGAACACTTGGGCAACAGTGATCATAATATGGTAATAACGTAATATTCAATAGAACATTTAAAAGGAGAAATGCTAAAACTTGGAATTTTAGGAAAGCTGATTTCAACAAATTAAGGGAAGAGCTTAAATGTGTAGATTGGGACAATGTTATGGTAACTGGGGATACTGAACATAAATGGGGTAAGTTTAAGGATATACTACTAGAGTCCTGTAAAAAAATTATACCCGCTGGTAATAAAATGTCCAGGAATAAAAAGAAACCACTATGGATAAATAAGACTGTACAAAGTGTAATAAAACAAAAACAAAGGGCGTTTAAAATCTTAAAGGCTGAGGATATATAAATAGCATTTCAGAAGTATAAAGATATCAATAGGAAATGCAAAAAAGAAATCAAGCAAGCAAAATTAGCTACTAAAGCAAAAATAGCCAAGGACATTAAAATAAATCCAAAAATCTTATATATACATTAATGCAAAAAGGAAAACAAAGGATAGTATCAGCCCCTTAAAATTTAATAAGTTAGTTATAGAGGACAAACAAAAGACTGAGATATTAAACAGGCACTTCTCATCAGTTTTCACCAAGGAAAAGACTGTTCCAGGGATCATTCAACAAGTCAAAAATCAAAGTGCACCACCCGATATAATTAATTTAACACAAGAAGAACTACGCCTGCGTCTGAGTAAATTAAACATTGACAAATCCCCCGGGCCAGATGGCATTCATCCACGAATATTGAGGGAATTGAGCTCCGTAATCGACAGACCGCTGTATCTCATCTTTTTAGACTCGCTTGTAACAGGGTTGGTGCCTCAGGATTAGAAGATTGCTGATGTGGTACCGATATTTAAGAAAGGTAAGAGGGTGGATCCAGGCAACTACCGTCCAGTAAGCCTGACATAAGTAGTATGCAAAGTTTTTGAGGGCATTGTAAGGGATGACATGCAATAATATATTGCAGAAAATAATATAATAACTGACAGACAGCATGGATTCATGAAAAATAAGTTGTCTAACCAACCTGTTGGGGTTCTATGAGAAGGTAAGTGAAAATCTGGATATTGGTAATACAGCTGATGTGATTTAGTTGGACTTTGCAAAGGTATTTGATACTGTACGAAATAATAGCCTTATACTAAAGCTCCAGAAGCAAGGACATGGGGAAACTGTATGCAACTGGGTAAGGAATTGGCTAAAAGATAGGAAACAAAGTGTAGTTATAAATGGTACATTCTCTAAATGGGCTATAGTCAGCAGTGGGGTGCCACAGGGATCTGTGTTAGGAACGATTCTTTTTAATCTCTTTAATAATGACTTTGTGGATGGGATTGATAGTATAGTGTCAATCTTTGCTGATGACACCAAACTATGTAGGATATTAAAAACTTACCTTCATAGTACAATATTACAAAAAGATCTGGATAAGATGTCAGAATGGTCAGATACTTGGCAAATGAGATTTAATGTTGAAAAATATAAAGTAATACACCTAGAACGAAGTAATCCTATAGCTGCAAATACATTAAATGGAAGTAAACTCAGGACTACAGAACAGGAGAAAGACTTGGGTATTCTTATTACAAATAAGCTGAGCAGCAGTACTCCATGTCATGCAGCAGCTGCTACAGCAAACAAGATTTTAGGGTCTGAGAGATTAGATCCTGAGATCCCAATATATTGTTACCCCTCTATAAATCACTTGTAAGGCCACATCTGGAATATGGGATCCAGTTTTGGGATCCACATTTTAAAAAGGACATTCAGAAGTTAGAGTCAGTTCAAAGACGGCTAACTAGACTACTACAAGGAATGGAAGGCCTACCATATGATGAGAGGTTGAAAAAGTTAGATATGTTTAGCTTAGAAAAAAGGCGTCTCAGAGGAGATCTCATTTATTTGTATAAATACATGTGTGGTCAATATAAAGGACTGGCACATGACTTATTTATTCCAAAGACAGTACTAAGGACCAGGGGGCATACACTGCGAATGGAAGAAAAGCAATTCTGACAGCTGAATTGGAAAGGGTTCTTTACAGTTAGAGCAATCAGACTGTGGAATGCCCTACCACAAGAAGTAGTAATGGCAGACACTATAACAGCTTTTAAAAAAGGGCTGGATTATTTCCTAAGTACACACAACATTGTTGGTTATAAGTGACTTAGGGACAAAATGTAGAATTGGAGCAAGGTTCAACTAGATGGACCTAGGTCTTTTTTCAACCTATGTAACTATGTAACAGTTTAGATATGTTGAAGGTCAAGCTCTTAGCTGTGGCATATGTAAGAGGAAATAATATTTTATGTGACCACAACTGCGGGACTGAGCGCTGGCTGTTGGGCTGACAGAAGGTGGAGTAGCGTGTACACAACAAACTGGTGGACTGTGATGGAGGTGTAGGTGGAGTTGTTATGGTTTATTGAGAAACATGTGGTGTGCTTTGTGTCTCAGATTGGTCAAAAACACCAGTCATGTCCGTAACAGTTGACAGGCTCTCATCCGACTGTAGCGGGTAAACAAGTGAAGGTTCTGTGACCAGAGACCTGTGTGAGAGCACTTTCGACGCTGATGAAGGAGGAAGAAGCAACAGACGTGGTTGATGGGGTGGCCGGTGGTTGGGGATGCCTGTTAGGCCACGTTTTAGTACTGCAAGGGTATGTCCGCACCCTGGATTCTTGATTTGACAAAAAAAATGCACCCTCTTGTAGACTTTGCCAACTGTAAACACTACGTTTGACAAAAAAAATGCATCCAAAACGCATGCGTTTTAAATGTGTTTTGCATGCATTTTATATGTGTTTTGGATGCATTTTTGACAGTGCGGTCCTGTGACGCCCTGGCCGGGCCAGGTAGTCACAGATAGGCCCCACATTACACCTTTCCCTTATAGGTAACATTCAGCCAAACATTAAAACCCTAGTCACCCCCTCAGGGCTTGATGGACACACCAGGGGGCGGAACCAGGTGGTTGGAAGACGCCCACCGAGGAGTCTCAGATAGCCTGGAGTGGGAAAGTAAAGAGTGAGCAGGGAAGGTCTAGAGTTCAAGTTGGAGAGGTGTGTGAGCTGGAGCTTTGTGCAGCTCCAGCAGAGGAGAGAAACCAATTTGAGCAGGTGCCGGGGTAGGAGCCCTGGTACCTTTGGCTAGGAGGCAGACGGCGGTCTCCGTCTGCATGAGCCAGGAAGACGGCTCGGTGAAACCGAGGTGGACCGGGACAGGGTTGTAGCTCGCCGGTGCCGACCCGGGGAACCGACTCGGAAACCGGAGCACAAAGGGGGGTACTCAGACCCTGAAGCTAGGTCCAGAAGCTACTGGGGGCTAGCTAATTAACTGATTGTGGCCAGAACTAGAGGTCCTGTCCCACCCAAAGTCCCGACTGAAGGCACCAGCCCAACGAGGGGGATAAACGGTCACCGCCACGGCTCAGAGATCCCACAGGCCAGCGTCTGCGGGCAAAGGGCTCCTTAGGCAACAACAAGCCGGGAGTGGACTCCTGAAGTTGCAAGCACAGGCAGTCCACCATCCAAAACAGGTGCGGGAGAAAGACAGAGACCACCAGCCGGGTGGGAGACCAGACCGCAGCCGGCTGCGGGCACCGACCACCATCACCTTGGTTTACCAGAGACTCGTATGTTTACTAATAGTGAGTACATCAGTACCCTCCAGTCGCCCATCTCCCTGCACCGCCAAACACCCCCAACGGGTCCCGGGGCCACCATCCCTGCCCACGGAGGGGTTAACAACTTGCTGCGCAACATCGCCCCCGGGTGCCCCGTAACTGCAGCGGTGGTGTTCAACTTTACCACATCCCGTGGGTGGTGTCACGAACTTAACACGGCTCCAGCCGTATATCTACGTCCCCAAACCACAACCCCCTTTTAGTTGAAGTGACCGCGAGACCCCCGAGTCCGGAGACCCTCGAGTCACCCACTGAAGGTCCGGATCCGAGCGACTCGGCTGCCGAGCACGGGGTGGTACAGTCCCACTGCGATTCAGCTCTGCAACATTACTGTTTGGTCACAGCAGCATCGTAAAGCATCACTGTCCTCTGACAGCAGACCGAGACAGAGCCGCATGATGAGAATGAACTCGGATGAACTTCACCTGACTTCATTGTCATCGTGCTGCTCTGTCTCTGTGTGCTGTCATGAACTCGAATGAAGCTCTGAGGTCAGTGGCAGGACACAGGTAGTAATGTGGGGTCCGCAGCAGTGACGTCAGCGCTTCACCCGAGTTTACTGTCATCGTGCGGCTCTGTCTGTGTCGCGGCCTGATTTGCGGTCACAGGTGAAGGACTCACCAGTGACCGCAAATCACCTGAGTGACTGAAGTGAGCCGCACAATCAGTGGTGCCGTCACTCAGGTTACACACGGCCACAGCTGGAGTCCTCCACCGCAAATCACTTGAGTGAGGGCACCCATGATCTTGCGGCTCACTTCAGTCACTCAGGCGATTTGCTGTCACAGGGGGAGGAGTCCAGCTGTGGTCGCGGGTAACCTGCTAGCGGTCGTGCTGTGAGCTCCACACGCTCGCTGTCAGATTCCGATGTAGAAGAGCTGAAAGCATCGTGGGACCTTGTGTAAATTATGTCGGACCTGGAAGGGTGTTTGGGGATTAATAAAGTGGTGAAAGAGGGTTTTTTTTTTTCTTTTATTTCAAATAAAGGATTTTTTGGGTATATGTGTTTATTTACTTTCACTTACAGGTTTATCATGAGGGGTGTCTCATAGACACCTGCCATGATTAACCTAGGTCTAAAGGCCCCGTCATACGCTACGATATATCTAATGATATGTCGTCGGGGTCACAGAATTTGTGATGCACATCCGGCATCATTAGAGATGTCGTAGCGTGTGACACCACCGAACGACCGTTAACGAGCAAAATACTCACCTTATCGTTGCTCGTTGACACGTTGTTCATTTTCATAATGTCGTTCCTCCTTCTGCGTGCCAGTTGTTCGTCGTTCCTGAGGCAGCACACATCTCTCCGTGTGACACCCCAGGAACGACGAACTGCAGCTTACCTGTGTCCCGCCGGCAATGAGAAAGGAAGGAGGTGGGCGGAATGTTACGTCCCACTCATCTCCTCCCCTCCGCTTCTATTGGGCGGCCGCTGTGTGACGTCGCTGTGACACCGAACGTCCCACTCCCTTCAGGACGAGGATGTTTGCCGCCCACAGCGACGTCGTTAGGGAGGAAAGTACATGTGACGGGGGTTAACGACATTGTGCGCCACAGGCAACGAATTGCCCGTGACGCACAAACGACGGGGGCGGGTGCGATCGCTCATGCAATCGCATGATATATCGTCGCGTATGACGCCGCCTTTAGTGGCAACTATGGGCTGCCATTAACTCCTTATTATCCCGATTGCCAACGCACCAGGGAAATTCAGAAAGAGCTGGGAAAGGTCCCGGGACTGTCGCATCTAATGGAGGAGGTAATTCCGGGCGGCTTCTGGCTGATATTTTTAGGGGACAGCCTAAAAAATATATGCCTCCACAGTCTGAGAATACCAGCCCCAGCTGTGTGGCTTTATCTTGGCTGGGTATAATTTGGGAGGGGACCGCACTTCACTTTTTTTTAATTATTTATTTTATTGCATGATATAGACCCGCCCACTGGTGGCTGTGATTGGTTGCAGTGAGACAGCTGTCACTCAGCGTAGGGGCTCGTCTGACTGCAACCAATCATAGGCGCCGGTGGGCGGGGAAGCAGTGAATATGAGATGAGCTTAATGATCGTCCGTCACTTTCAAAAGTAGGAGAAGCCGCTGGAGCAGTGTGACAGCTGTGCAGTGTCGAGCCGGTGATCGGTGAGTATGAGAGAGGAAGAGATCAACAGACAGAGAGAGAGAGAAAGAGAGACCAACACCGACGGAGAGTGAGACCTGCATTTTTGTTGACAAGAACGCATCCAAAATGCAACCAAAATGCATTGCCAATGCACAGTTAAATATTTTGGTTTCGTTTTGACACACAGCATTCATTTCAATGGGTGGAAAATGCAACCAAAACGCACTGAATAAGTGACATGCTGCTTTTTTCCGGCATAGGCCACGCCCCGCTGACGCTGCTTCTGGCCCCCAGTGAAGAAGATGCGTTGTTCAAATTCACTGGGGGACGGATGCAGGTGACAGCCGCGGTAGAGACTGCAAAGCTGATGGAGGTGAGTATGTGTTTTTTTTATTTTTAAAATGACACGTGTGTTTCTCCGGTGCGTGTCACGTGGGCCCGCATCCACACTACATTCGTGTGGTACGTGTGCGGGCCGCGTGACACTCGTGCTGCCGGAGAAAAACGGACATGCCTCCATATGGGGCACACGGGCTCACGTCTGCTCCACACGGAGGCAGGGGCCAATGGCTGAACACGTGCGTGCACATAAACCCATTGATTTTAATGGGTTTACGTGTGCCCGTGTCTCCGGTACATGCGGGCACGGACCTAGCACGTACCGGAGACACGTGCGTGTGAAGGTGGCCTTAAAAAACGCAACGTGCGCATGGAATTTTCTGACTTCTTATAGACATCGCTGGGGGAAGCACAACGCATGCATTTTATCAATGACAAAGTGCAGTTTTAAATGCAGCCAAAACACAGGAAAAAAGCACACGTGCGCACATGGCCCAAGATTGCCAGAGTCACATCTGTTGGTAGAGCATGTGCCGGTTCATGCATGTAGTAGTCAAATTATTGGAATTTTTGCCTCTACTGAGTCATTATTTACAAATTTGGCTGATAATGAGAGATAGGTCCTCTTTTGCAGTCTCAGAAAAGGCCCAACCAAGCTAGGTAACCCCTCTTGCAAACTGCAGACCCTCGACCGCTGCTGGCTACAGCCACAGCTGTGGCTGAGGATGCAGTGTTTGTTGTGGTTACAACAGTGCGTGTTTGTACTAGAATTGGCAACATAATCTCCTCTTCTGCCTACTCCTCCTCCACCTCCTCTGCTGAGCTACTCAGCTGCATGCCTCTAGGTTCACACCTTGAAGTACTTTGCTACCTACCCCGGTGTCATACTGGGGACAGTTAAGGCTGACGTATTTTTGAATGTGCTTGATGCAAATCAACATGTCCAGTTTGCAACTGGGGCACGAGTGATGCCACTGAAGTGGTGTGTGTGGCCCAATTTTTGGAAAAAAGGGAGACTCTGCTTGGAGTCTCCTTGCTGTGTTTTTAAAAATGATCCAAGATGAACAAGTCATGGTTCAGCAAGGACTTTTCTACCTACCCCGGTGTCATCCTGGGGACAGTTAATGCTGGCGTATTTTTGAATGTGCTTGATGCAAATCATGTCCAGTTTGCAACTGGGGCACAAGTGATGCCACTGAAGTGGTGTGTGTGGCCCAATTTATGGAAAAAAAGGAGACTCTGCTTGGAGTCCCCTTGCTGTGTTTTTAAAAATGATCCTGGGGCGTGTCCAGGATGCTGAGCTGAGTGGACGTGGGGAAGACGACCCTCAGCTAAATCAGCACTTATCATAAGCACAAACCTACCCACCGGCTCTCAGGATGGGACCACGGAAAGTTAAGCCGTTGCAGCAGGCATTGGTGGCCCCCCCCGCTGCACACCACGGCACTGGATGCTTTCTTGGGCCTGGAACAGGGTCCAGGGGAGGCCCGGACGCCATCTTTCCAGGAGCAAGGAGGAGAAATGAAGGCATCGGCCTGGCCTGCTAAGCAGCAAGAGGAGGAGGAGGAGAGGGTGAGCGGGGACGCAGGGGAGAGTGGAGGAGACCCTTCAGCGGTTCCAACAGGGGATGCCTTGGCTCAGCGGCCCTGCGCTGCATCGGATCCTCAGGCACAGCAGCAGCAGGCCCAGGAGCACATAATGGTGGCGGGAGATAAGGTGGAGGTCGGGGGACAGCCCTCCCCCCTACCGGGAGAAGAAGGGACTACAGCTACAGCTGGTAATCTCATGGAACAGAGCAGCTTGCTTTCCCCCTTTGGGCATCAGTGTGGAGATCACCCTCCCCAGCTTCCCCAGCACCAGACTAAAGCTCCAGCGTCTATTACTACAGGTGCTCACCTTAAAGGGCCAGACACCTCCAATAAGGACATGCACGATTTCATAAGTAAACTTCCTTCTAAAGAGCACTTTCAATTCCTCATACGTGAGGTCAAAGTAACTTGCAGGTCAGAAATAGCTGAAGTGAGGAGAGATTTGCAGCAATTGTCTGGCAGAATTGAATCCCTGGAGGAAGAGCATGACATCACCAGATCCCATGTATCAGAATTACACAAACTGGCAACATCTCAACAAAAAATTATGGAGGATATGCAGTCTCACATAGAGGATCTTGACAAGAGAGGGCGCCGTTGCAATGTTCGTGTGAGGGGGGTCCCAGAGTCAGATGGACCCGAGGACACAAGCTCCATACTACAATCCATCTTTAATGAAGTGTTGGACGCTCCCCCTTCTAACATCATCAAGCTGGACAGGGCACACAGGGCTTTACAGACGAAGAATTTATCCATCCAACCCCGGGACATAATTTATTGCATTCACGACTTCTCCACCAAAGAACTGATCATGGCTAAGGCTAGAATGAGGCGCACGGCACCTGTGTTCAATGGCAAGGAAATCCAGCTTTTCCCGGATCTTTCTCGCATCACACTCCAGAAAAGGCGGCACCTCAAACCCATCCTCACGAGCCTGAAGGAGCACCAGGTTCCATACCGCTGGGGTTACCTGTTTGCACTAACAGCGCGCAGAGGGGGTAAATCGGCGCCCCTTCGCACTCCAGCAGATACCACCCTGTTGTGTGAAGCACTGGACATTCCGGCGGTCTGTATCCCAGATTGGGATTTGCAAAGGTTGGAGGGGCCACCCCCCCGTGTGGTCCAAGGTGGGGGGTGGAGGGCGTGGGGCTTCGGGGGGGAGAGGAGGTAGGGGCCGCGGGTCGTTCCCCTCCCCGGGTCATCGTTGAGGACACTCCTTAACCTGGTTGGTGCCTGTTTCTTATACCCTCTGAGTTCCAGTGGCTGAGCATGCTTTGTGACATTGTGACTCTCTCTACAGCAAGCCTCTGACTGTCCATTTTGTCATATGCAGCCCTCTGGGTCTGTTGAGCTGCGTCGGGGGGGGGGGGCTGTATCCACAATGATGCCGTGGGGGGTAGGGGGTTGGCGGGACTCTGGTCCCCTTATTTGGAGTTAGTGGTTGGGGTTTTTTCTCCTTTTTTCCTTTTGGCACGGGCCCGTGCCCACTGGACTGACCCCCGTGGGTGGGCTACTGGGGAGTGAGGTGGGTGGCTCTCTTGGCCCAGACGGGTTGGGGAACCTCCCTCTAGGTCTCTCACTTCTGGGTTGATCCCCCGGGAATCTATGTCTAAGGTTTATGCATTTTGGTTAATGTTCTTAATTCATGTTCATTTCTATGTTTGTCCTTGTCTTCCCCCCTGCCCGATGTTTTTTCCTTATGTGTCCTTTCAGGTACCACCTCTTCTAGAGTCTCTGGGAGCTGCGGCCCTCTGTCGTATGGACCGTCTCCTCTGGCTGACTTCACAGGGGAGGTCATGCCCCCGACGGTATGGGTGCGCTGTTAGCTTTTTCTTACTTCCATGTTTTAGATATGGCCCGCATTATCTCTCTTAAAGTAAAAGGTCTGAACTCACCCCGTAAGAGGAAATTGCTGTTACAGGAACTGAAAACATCAGGTGCAGACATAGCCTTTATCCAAGAAACACACTTTGTGGAATCAAACACTTTCAAAGTTGCGTCCCACCGCTTTCCCATCCATTACTCGGGCTCCAAGAGGGGGGGAGTTGCTATTTTAATATCCTCCAGTTGTCCTCTACAAATTACGGGTTCTCACTGCGATCCAGAGGGTAGATATTGATAGTGATAGTGATACTGGAGGGCCAACTGGGGGGATCCCCGCACATACTGGCCAACATTTATGCACCTAGTGAAGGGCAGATACGCTTTCTTAAGAAAATACTTGATCTGATAGGCGGACTGGCACCGGCCTCTCCGATGTTGGGGGGCGACTTTAACATCCCTTTTTCAGAGGTGGCTGACAGACTCTCTGTGGGTGGACATCCTCCATCGGGTGCTCTGAAAAATTTGTCCCGGGACTTTCATAGGCTCATTAGATCCGGGGCTTTGTATGACGCTTGGAGGGTGGACCACCCGGGAGAGAAGGCCTTTTCCTTCTATTAGCATCCGCATCAGACACACACCAGAATAGACTATTTCTTCATTGACTCACAGCTGCTGAGGCGTCTTGAGAAGGTGGAAATGGGATCCATTACGTGGTCAGATCATTCCCCACTCATAATGGATTTCAAGAAGGATGGTCCTTTACCTAGGCCCCATCATTGGCGCCTTAATGAATCTCTGATCAAAAATCCCGACACTAGGGCCTTTTTAAATAAGCAGCTGGTCAAATTCTTTCAGTTGAACACGGGCACGGTCACGTCGCCAGCAACACTCTGGGAAGCTCACAAGGCGGTGATGAGGGGACTTTGCATTAGGGAGGGCTCCAGGGCTAAGAAGAATGCCACAAGCTAGCGGAACTCTATAACGGCCCATCTTAAGCTACAGAAG
The DNA here is from genome assembly GCF_048569485.1 of Anomaloglossus baeobatrachus. Classification (NCBI taxonomy): domain Eukaryota; kingdom Metazoa; phylum Chordata; class Amphibia; order Anura; family Aromobatidae; genus Anomaloglossus; species Anomaloglossus baeobatrachus. The sequence continues at coordinate 262,024,536 of NC_134357.1, read as the reverse complement.
GGGAGACTGGCGGCTGCCCCATCACTGACTATTCTTAGGAGAGTCATCAGCCTTAGGAAAAAGTTGAGAGACTTGGCAATTGGCAGAGCAGAAAAATTGCTAACCTTTTCCAAACAAAGATACTATGAAAGAAATAATAAGGCTCATACCTTACTCGCTAGGCAGCTTAAGGAGCGCTCTACATCCTCATGCCCTCAGGCTCTGCGCGACAAAAAGGGCACTATCCACTATCACCCCGCTTCAATAGCTGACATTTTTTTCAACTACTACAACAAGCTTTATAACCTTCCGGTTCCCCTGGGCATGGCTTCGCGCGGGGCTGGGGCATTTGGGGACTATTTTTCGGCCCTTGAGCTCCCTTCACTGCCTTGCGGAGCAGCAGCGGCTTTGAATGAAGCGATTACTAGAGAGGAACTGGAGCAAGTTCTGGAAGCCCTGCCTGGCGGGAAGTCACCGGGCCCGGACGGCTTTACTTATTTTTATTGCAAGGTGTTTGCGGCGGAGCTCCTCCCACACATGGCCACCTTGTTTAACTCCTTCCTACAGGGTGACCCTATGCCTCCATCCATGCTACACTTCCATTTAATCCTCCTGCCCAAGCCACCCAGGGACTCATTGGATTGTGCTAATTATAGACTAATAGCCCTTTTGAACTCTAATTTGAAGATGTTCACCAAGCTCTTGGTGGCTAGGCTTAATCGATGGTTGCCCCAACTCGTGCATAAAGATCAGGTGGGTTTTGTCCCTTGCCGTCAGGGGGGGACAACACCAGGAAGGTAATAGACCTGGTGGATGTGACAAATCGGACGAAGCAACAGGCGTTGGTGTTGAGTCTAGATGCGGAGAAGGCTTTTGACCGCCTTGCGTGGCCTTTTCTCTTTAAGACACTGGAGGTCTTTGGGATCTCGGGTGGCTTTATGCGGGCCTTAAAGTCCCTGTATAGCGCCCCTACTGCCTCTATCAAACTCCCCCTCCACATCTCTAAGCGTTTTATCATCTCCAGTGGCACCAGGCAGGGGTGCCCCCTGTCCCACCTTCTTTTTGCGCTATGCATAGAGCCCCTCGCGGCCTCGGTCAGGAGCAACCCAGACATCTCGGGGGTCCTGGTCAGGAATAAACTGTTTAAAATCTCGCTTTTTGCCGACGATGTGCTCATTACACTTACTAGCATCCATGTCTCCCTTCCAATTTTAATGCGCACCTTGGGTAGGTACGGGAGCCTTTCAGGGTATAAGATTAACTCTAGTAAAACGGAGGCAATGCCCTTGAATCTCGACCCGATGGCCCTGGATTACCTGCGTTTGAATTTTAAGTTTCGTTGGAAAACAGATGCGGTCAAGTACCTGGGGGTTAACCTCACATCTACTTATGATTCCCTCTATAACCTTAACTTCCCCCCCTTTTCCGAGAGCTGAGAATTCTTTTGAGCAAGTGGTTGCCCCTGCCTCTCTCATGGATGGGGCGCATTGTGGCGGTTAAAATGAGCTTGCTCCCAAAATTATTATATTTCTTTGAAACCCTCCCGGTTAAGGTACCAATAAAGGAGCTGAAGTCCCTTCAGGCGGCTACCCTTAGATTTATTTGGTGTAACAAATGTCATAGGGTGGCCAGGGAGGTGTTGATGGCTCGAAGAAACAGGGGGGGGGGCTTTCTGTCCTGGACATCCTAAAATACTATTAGGCGGCCCATCTTAGGAGGATCCCCTGTTGGGTGTCCCTTTGGGCATACAACAGGTGGACTGAGATTGAAAAACTTTGGCTGGCGCCTATACATCCAAACGCGCTCCTGTGGCCCCCGACCCTGTGCGATTCGGCCCCCCCCTCTTCTTGGACCGATGCAGTTCACTAAGGACCTCCGGGCATTTTGCATTAGAAGATTTCCTTTGGCGTCCCCCTGCTCCCCTCTGGTGTCCTTCATATACCAACCCTTGCTCCCAAGTAGTCTGGAGTCGGACATGGTGCACCCCTGGCTCAAGGCAGGTCTATTCAGATTTGCAGACATTATAGATGGAAGCACAATGCAGATCCATTCCTTTGAGTACCTTAGAGATAAATTCTCTCTGTCTAATCGAGAGTTTTTCCAATATCTGCAGATCAGAGACTTGGCTGGCTCCTTGTTTGGCAGGGCGGGGGCCTCGATTCCCACAGATTTTGAGAAAATTTGCAGAAGGGGCACTGACACTAAGGGACTGATTTCGGAAATGTACATATTGCTTTCTGAGTCACGGGAGGGGCCTGAGGGGTCTTTTCCATACATGCGGAAATGGGAGTCTCTATTGGGAAGGCGGATACTTTCTCAGGAATGGGCAGCAATCTGAGGCAACACCACCAAGACATCAATATGCACACTATATAAGGAAAATATCTATAAATTTTGCTATATTGGTACGACACTCCAGATTTCCTTCATAGCATAGACCCCTCCATACCGGCTTGTTGCTGGAGATGCGGGGGAGCCAGGGGCACCATTCTGCACATATTCTGGTCCTGTCCAGGGATAGTCCCCTTCTGGGAGCAGGTTAGAGGGTTGATCCACAAAGTACTATATATAGAGGTTGATCTTGATCCCCTGATCTATGTTCTGGGTCTTAGGAATTAGGGATTGGGAAAAACGGCCTCTAGGCTTTTGTCCCACATCCTTACGGCGGCCAGATGCTTAATTGCAAAGAATTGGAGGCAGCCAGAGACACCCTCACTCCAGAGCCTCAAGTATAGATTACTGGACGTTAGACGCATGGAACATCTCACGGCACTATTGAATGACACAGTTGACCGTTTCCAGGCCGTATGGGCACCATGGGACTAATTTGCGGGACAGGACGATCTGTGAGACTGGAGCCTATGGGCCTATGGAAGGAGCGTGGACTCTTGAAACCCTTACCTCTTCCCCTCTACTTCTCCTCTCCCCTCCTAACCCTCCCCACCTGTCCTGTCATTGTTTGTCTAGGTTCGATAAGAATTGTGAATTTTATGTTCTATTTTATGTATGAAAAACGAAAATTGAAAATGTTAATAAAAATTCAAAGTTTAAAAAAAAATTGATCCAAGATGAACAAGTCATGGTTCAGCAAGGTCTTTGGTACCTACCCCGGTGTCATCCTGGGGACACTTAAGGCTGGAATATTTTTGAATGTGCTTGATGCAAATCAACATGTCCAGTTTGCAACTGGGGCACAAGTTATGCCACTGAAGTGGTGTGTGTGGCCCAATTTTAGGAAAAAAGGGAGACTCTGCTTGGAGTCCCCTTGCTGTGTTTTTAAAAATGATCCAGACTTCCGGTTCCGGCGCTGTGATGTGAGGACGCGGGAGACAGAGCTCCGCACGTTCCTCAGCCCCACAAACCGACTACAAGAGCCCCACAGCAGTGGGAGGAGGCGGAGAACGGGAGAAGAGGAGCAGGAGGTGACCGTGCATGGAGCGGTACCTCCTCCGGAGCAGCGGCGGACATCTGAAGCAGGGTGCTGCAGAGCACATGGAGCGCAAAATGGCAGCCGCGGGCCGCGGAGATATGCAGGGAGGTGAGCGGGGACGGATGGAGGAGGAGGAGGCGGAGCAGCTGAGAGAGCAGTGGAGAGCTCGGCAACACGAGCAGCAGACAGCCCAGCAGCACGAGCATCAGACAGCCCAGCAGCACGAGCATCAGACAGCTCAGCTCCACAAGCAGCAGACAGCCCAGCACCACGAGCAGCAGACAGCCCAGCACCACAAGCACCAGACAGCCCAGCATCACGAGCAGCAGACAGCCCAGCACCACAAGCACCAGACAGCCCAGCAGCACGAGCACCAGACAGCCCAGCATCACGAGCAGCAGACAGCCCAGCACCACAAGCACCAGACAGCCCAGCAGCACGAGCATCAGACAGCCCAGCACCACGAGCAGCAGACAGCCCAGCACCACAAGCAGCAGACAGCCCAGCACCACGAGCAGCAGACAGCCCAGCACCACGAGCAGCAGACAGCCCAGCACCACAAGCAGCAGACAGCCCAGCACCACGAGCAGCAGACAGCCCAGCACCACGAGCAGTTCCCAGGCCTGCAAATTGATTATGACCGTCTGGCTGGAGCAGTGGCAGTGCACCTGGCAGACAAGATCAAAGACTCTCTAGAGGCCATGGTGGGGGCAGTGCTAGCACCCTTAAAGGAACAGATCACACAGCAGGGAGCCAGGATGTCAGAGATGGAGCAAAGAATCTCTGACACAGAGGACGAGGTGACAGCATTAAAGGGTCAGCTGCAGGAGATGGTGAAGGGATCCCAGGCCATGAGAGACAAACTAGAGGATCTGGAAAACCGCTCCAGAAGAAGCAATTTAAGGCTGGTGGGTCTGCCGGAAACCATAAGCATGCGACAATTGGACAACATATGTGAAGCAGAGCTCCCCAAGGCGCTAGGTCTGACGCACAAATGCAGGGTGGAAAGAGCGCAGAGAGTAGGCCCTGTAAGAGAGCGTCCAGGCACAGGAGGAACAAGTGGGAAGGAAGACAGCACGGGAGAGACAGGACCAGCCAGACCGCGCCAAATGATAATAAAATACAACTGCTCTATCCTGCAATACTGAGAGTAACAAGACGTGATGGATCCCTTTTTGCGACGAAAGACTTGAGTGAGGCGGAGAGATGGATGGAGGAGATGGAGAACAGAAACCAGACGGAGGTCTTCCCGGAGAGGCAACATGATCGGCAAGTAAGAGAGGAGGAGAGCTGGGCATCGGGCCGGAACGACTGGATGAAGGGGAAGGAGATACATGCAGGAAGCCCAAAGGCAAAGAGGTCGCCGTCGCGTAGGCCTGGAAACCAGAAGAAGGGAGCACCATGAGAGAGGATGCAAGGAGAAGAATTGATATTTTGAACTGAACTGAGGGGCCCAAGAGAGAGGGGACTGACGGAATGCAGGGGATGAGTAACATCTACTGTTTATTATTGCATTTTTACTTTCTGCTTCCATTTCCTCTTCCACTTCCTACTTCCTTTTCCACCTCCCCTTCTGCTTCCTGCTCCCCCTTTCACTACCTCTTTCACTTCATACTTCCACTTCCTACTGCACTTCCTCTGCCAATTCTTACTACTTCCACTTCTTACTTCCTCTTCCACTTCCTCTTCCACTTCCTACTTCCTCTTCCACTTCATAATGCCTCTTACACCTCCTCTTACACTTTCTCTTCCATGCCAGCTACCTCTTCCTACTTCCTCTTCCACTTCCTCTTCCTACTTCCTCTTCCACTTCCTACTTCCTCTTACACTTCCTCTTCCCCTTCCTACTTCCACTTCCTACTTCCACTTCCTACTTCCACTTCCTACTTCCTCTTCCTACTTCCTCTTCCACTTCCCCTTCCTACTTCCACTTCCTACTTCCACTTCCTACTTCCTCTTCCACTTCCTACTTCCAATTCCACTTCCTACTTCCACTTCCTACTTCCTCTTCCACTTCCTACTTCCTCTTCCTCTTCCACTTCCTCTTCCTACTTCCATTTCCACTTCCACTTCCTACTTCCTCTTCCACTTCTTACTTCCTCTTCCCCTTCCACTTCCTCTTCAACTTCCTCTTCCACTTCCTACTTCCTCTCCCACTTCCCTTTATATTTCCCACTTTTCCATTTTCATTTCCCATCTCCCTTGTGCTTTCTTTTTCTTTTCCTCCCTTTTTTCTCTCTTGTAGGTTTTTCCTTTCTTTTCTCTTTCTCTTCAGTTCCCCTCGCCTCTTCAATTTATATTGACCAAGGTGCTCTGCCCCCTCGGGGGTGTTGGGGGTCCTAACATCTATGGGGGACCGGGTTTCTCTCTCTTTAGTATCTACTGATAAATCGCTCCTCTGGTAGCCAGGTCACTTATGCTGATGGGAGGTGGAGTGAAATTGAGATCAGAGGCAACAAATAATATGTATGGGTAATGAGGGAGGGGGTATTGTATGCTGGCTATTAACCAGGAAGGCCTTGCTCTGGTGGGTTAGATAACAGAACAATGGGGGACAGATTATATGTAAATGTTGATCAGTTGGCTGAGAGGGGATTGCAGAGCCAGGAGCATCACAGAAAAAATGGAAGGGATGAGACAATTGATTGTAAAGGGGGGACAGTTGAGGGGTTGTTAGTTGAAAATAGGTCTAGGTTGAACAGTTGGGTTTAGGGAAAGCAACGCTATAAGCACACCGAAAGACAACTGAGGGCAGTCGGGGGGGTAGTCAACAGGCTTATAGTTAATGCCAAGAAGGGGACACAAGGTTGCGCCCAGGCAATACATAGTTGTAAGCACACAGCGGAGTTAGAGGAAATGCAAAGCCACGCACACGGAGGGACACATAGCGACGCAAAAAACATGAGCAACGGGGACTATGGTTAAAATAGTGACATGGAACGTGAAAGGTCTGAAATCACCTCACAAGCGCATGATGGTCCTGAGACATCTTAAAAGATTGAAGGTAGATATCGCACTGCTGCAGGAAACGCATTTACCACGGGAAGATTTCTTTCGAATGCAGAAATTATGGGTAGGAAAAGTAGTTGGGTCAGGCTCCCCGGGAAGGAAAGCAGGAGTCATGATTCTATTAAACAAACATCTCAACCATACAATAACTTCCCAAGATAGCGACGAGGAAGGTAGATATGTCCATATAAAATTAAACAGCCCGCAGGGAGAGTTTAGCATACACAACGTATATGCCCCCAACAAAGAGCAGAACTCATTTTTCAAACTTATCACAAGTAAAGTGGGAATGGACACAGAACGGAACAAAATAGTGGGAGGAGATTTCAATGCGGTGGTCCTAGGGGAAGAGGATAGGCGATATAACAGGGGTCAAGGTGGGCAGACAAGAACGACAGAAAGCTTGATGGCTAGGCTGCTGGAAGACACAAATCTAAAAGACAGTTGGAGGCTACAGCACCCATATGATCGTGAATTCACTCACTACTCACATCCGCATGACGCATGGTCAAGAATTGATTATATTCTGGTAGACCAATCATTTTTGAGTAGGGTCAGGGATGTGGATATTGAGAACATGGTGATATCGGACCACAGCCCGGTGACCTTAGAAATAAATGACACAGTTCAGAGGGGATCAGATTATTTGTGGAGGTTCCCGTCCTTTCTACTTAGAGATACAGATTTTGTCAAAATTCTGAAAGGCTGGTGGGAAGAGTATAGCAACACCAACAGCGAACATGAGACAGATGTAATGTTATTCTGGGAAGCAGCAAAAGCAGTGCTGAGAGGGAGGCTAATGGGGTATACTGCTACAATCAAGAGACATACACATGCACAATACCAAGAAGCTAGTGACACGGTTAGAGAAAAATATACGACGTATCTGGAAACTATGTCCCAAAAAGCAAAAGAGGAATGGAGGGGGGAGAAACAAGAGTTCGTGCTTTGGGCAGGAAAAAGGGAAGAGCTAGTACGGTCACAAATGGAGGTTGACCTACACAGATACGGCAATAAAGCAGGGAAATTACTGGCCAACTTGGCTAAGGGAAGGCGACGAATGACTTCAATAACCAGCATGACTGGACAGGGGGGGGAACAAATCCACAAAACCACAGGAAATTAACCAGATCCTGGGGGATTACTATGAGAAACTGTATAGCAAGGGGAATGAGGGTGGTGAAGGAGGGGCAGAATGGCTAAAACAAATAAACCTCACCCGATTCAGCACAGAGGAGCTGACTAGTCTGAATGCAGAAGTCACAATAGAAGAAGTCCTAAAGGTGATAGGAGAGTTAAACGTACATAAAGCTCCGGGACCCGATGGATACAATGGGGAATTCTATAAAGTGATGAAGGAGCAGATTTCACCGATATTGACACGTATGTTTAATAACATATTGGGAGGCACTGAAATATCGAGTCACCTCAACACGGCATATATAAAACTCATACCTAAGGGAGAGAAAAACCTAGATAATCCAGCAAACTATAGACCGATCTCTTTGATCAACCAGGACCTAAAAATACTGGCCAAATTGATGGCCAACAGACTGGCGGAGATATTGCCGAATGTAATCTCTCCGTCACAATCAGGGTTTGTGAAGGGGAGATCGGCGGTGACCAATATAAGAAAAACCATGCTAGTAATGGATGCCAATAGGCACGGACAACCACAGAAGGGGGCATTTCCAGCCATGATCACATTAGATGCCGAAAAAGCATTTGATAATGTAAGGTGGTCATGGCTGGAAACAGTAATGGATGGGGTGGGCATTCAGGGAGCCTTTAGAACATTCATTAGAGTATTATATGCGAATCCTAAAGCCAGGGTGGCGACCCCAGGATTTCTGTCGAGACCTTTCTCATTGACTAAAGGGACTAGACAGGGGTGCCCACTGTCCCCCCTCCTGTTCAACCTGGCGATTGAGCCCCTGTCAAGATTGTTGAATGAGGGAAACTGCTTTGAAGGTATCAACATTGGAGGGGAGGGGACGACATTATATTGTTTATGAATAAACCCCAGAAGGAACTCCCAATGACATTACAACGGATAGAGGAATTCGGAAACTTGGCAGGTTTTAAATTAAATAAGGCAAAATGTGAAATACTGTTTCTGCACCAACAGAGCACAGCGGTGTTGGCAGCTCAGGGACTAGGAGACAATGTCTATGGGATACCAATAGCGAGAACCCACGTTAAATATCTGGGAATCCAAGTGGGACGCCAACCTGCATCGATATATGAGTTAAATTTTAAACCACTGATAACGAAAATAGAACGGGAATTGAAGATGTGGGAGGGGCTTCCATTGTCCCTACTGGGTAGGAACCATCTTCTAAAAATGATGAGTTTCTCAAAACTATTATACCCAATGCAGACTATCCCTATATTATTAAAACACACAGACGTAAACAGGCTGAACAAGGCGTTTTCGACCTTCTTGTGGAAAGGAAAAAGGCCGAGAATAAAAGCTGAGAAATTAATGCAGACGCTGGAGAAGGGGGGTATTAAAATGCCAAACATTAGAGGGTACAATCTGGCGTGCCTCATGAGACATGTAATAGACTGGTTAAGGAAGACAAACGGTTACTCGGACATAAGACTGGAAGGCGAGGTCTGTAAACCCTGGGATTTGGGGGCAATATTGCATACGTCACTTGCTAACATACCACGGCACATTAAAAACTCACTAATATGCAGAGATACAGTGATGGCGTGGAAGGCTGTGAGAAAAAAATTCAACTTACCCTGGAGAATATCTAAATACTTAAACATATGGAGTTTCCCAGAATTCCCAGCGGGCAGGAAAAACAAATTATTTATAGAATGGAGGAGAAAAGGTATAAAAGGGGTGAAAGATTTACTTCATGAGACGGAAATTAGATGGTTGTCCTATCAAGAAATTGTGACAAAATATGGGCTGTCTCCATTCCAAGTTATACAATATAAACAGATAGAGAAAGGTATAATGCAGCTACTGAGAGATGTCGGGAAGGAACAAGGGATGAACGATATGGACCAACTTATTATGCAAGAGCAGCGGGAGATTAACATAACTTCACTATACAAAGCTTTGCAAGAGGTGTTAGTCCCCTTAAACACGGATAAGGCTGGTTTCACACTACGTCTTTTTAACATCCGTCCTTAACGTTATTTTAGCGGACAAGCGGATCCAGTGCAAATGCGTTTTCATTTCAATGCATTTGCAATGGACTCGCGTTAACATCCGTTCACCTGCGTTTGCCTGCGTTATAGTGAGGATCCAGTGACTTGCAGTTTTTTAACATGTTTCAAAAACGCTACTTGTAGCGTTTTTGAGCTCCGTCCAAATACTGCAAATTGCTGGATCCTGACTATAACGCACGCAAACGCAGGTGAACGCTGGCGTGCTGATAGACAGGATCCTGCTTTTGTACTGAGCATGCCCAGAAAGTACTGAGCATGCCCAGAACCAGTCTCGCGTGATCTGTCTATCTCTCTACTCCGTCCCTCACCCTCTCTCTCTCTATCTCTGTCTTTCCCCCTTCCTCTCTCCCCCACCTGAGAGCTGCGGACACTCGTAACCAAGGTAAATATCGCGTAACCACTTATCTTAGTTACCCGATGTTTACGTTGGTTACGCGTGCAGGCAGCCCTGCTCCTAGCAGCTGCAGACACTCGTAACCAAGATAAATATCGGGTATCCAAGGCCGATGTTTACCTTGGTTACCAGCGTCTGCAGCTGTCAGAAGCCTCCTCCCAGTCTAGCTCCCCTCACTCCCGATCACATGACTCCAATGCCCGCCCCTAAACATCCAGTGCAGGATCCTGCAAAATAACATATGCGTTTGCATACGTTATTTGCTGTAAAAGCAGGATCCGTACTTCCGCTAAAAAAACGTTTTCAGCGGATGTTAAAAAGACGTAGTGTGAAACTAGCCTAAGACCCTGGGAACATGGGCGAGACAATTGGGAGACGAGACAGCAGGGGACAAGATACTAAGAGGATGGATGAGAATGAGAAAAGAGGTGGTTAATGAGGGCTGGAAGGACACACATTTTAGATTGATGTACAGGGCGATCTATGGCTTCAACATACCAAACAAACAGAAGGTTAATAAGATAGCACATTGTCCCAAATGTAAGACCTTAAACACGGATCTGTTTCATGGGATTTGGCAATGCCCAGAGAGTCAAAAATTCTGGAAAAAAATGCAGGCGCTAATAAGTAGTATATGGGGGGTAGAGGTGGCGATGGACCCATTGATATAGATTTTTCATGATGACCATGTGGAACAAATGGCAAGAGGGAGTGAAAAAAGAGAGAGAATACCAAAGCTGCTCCATAGTATAGCCATGATAGGAAAAAGGGCTTTGCTGGGCAAATGGCTCGAAGGCAAGGTTCCGTCAGAGGACGAGGTAATGAGGCAGATTAAAATGCTACTTAGAACTGAACAGAGGACAGCAGAAAAAAACAAAGACGGTTTGACCGACGTATTCTTTAAAAAATGGAGAAAATTCATTGAAAAACAATGTGAAGCTACAGAAATACAAACAATAGTTACCCCCTTCACGTACATAGAGTGGTATCTACTAGAAGACATTAAGGGAACATTAGGGAAATTAAAACAGCCATAATGTGAAGGTGTGATAAGAAGGCAAATGATCCATCTAGAGGCATGGGGTGGGGAAGAAAAAAAAGACAAAATGTGTCGTGGTTGGGTATTCTTCGTGTGGGTTAGACAGGAGGAAAAAAGTGTGCTAAGTTGTTGGGGGGGTTATTTTAGAATAGAAGGGGGGGGGGAACAAGGGAAACAGGAGGAATAGTTAATTGCCAATAACCTGTTAATGGACATGGTGAATCCATACTTGCTATATTGTTTAGCAAGATGTAATGCATATGAAAATTTGGAATAAAATTTGGTGTTTAAAAAAAAAAATTATCCAAGATGAACAAGTCATGGTTCAGCAAGGACTTTGCTACCTACCCCAGTGTCAAAAAAGAAAAAACAAAAAGCCAGCACTAAATGTGCACTTCAGCACTAAAAATTCCAAACTGTACTTATTATAAAAAAATTTGAGATTTTTGGCAAAAAATTGCAATTTCTTGAGCTACCTCGCCACGTCACGGCAAATCTCATTTGAGGCAGTCCTATACTAAAATATTTTTATAAAATGTGCCATACGGCCTCAAATATGAATAGTAGAACTGCTCTTAGCAGCACTCACCTGGTCTATTTCAATCCCGTACCCATGACTGAGTCATGGCTGTGGGCGGGACAGGTCCAAGCAAATGCTGCATGAAGTAAATAGCCTGTGGACAAGGCCTGATGACTGAATGTGAACAGTCACCAACCGCCAAAATCTAGACAGGTGGAATACATCCCAAATTGGGGTGCATAGCAAGGTGGGAGTCAGCCACCGACCAATTCAATGAAGAAAAAACAAAAAGCTAGCACTAAATGTGCACTTCAGCACTAAAAATTCCAAACTGTACTTATAAAAATTTTTGAGATTTTTGGCAAAAAATTGCAATTTCTTGAGCTACCTCGCCACGTCACGGCAAATCTCATTTGAGGCAGTCCTACACTAAAATATTTTTATGAAATATGCCATACGGCCTCACATATGAATAGTAGAACTGCTCTTAGCAGCACTCACCTGGTCTATTTCAATCCCGTACCCATGACTGAGTCATGGCTGTGGGCGGGACAGGTCCAAGCAAATGCTGCATGAAGTAAATAGCCTGTGGACAAGGCCTGATGACTGAATGTGAACAGTCACCAACCGCCAAAATCTAGACAGGTGGAATACATCCCAAATTGGGGTGCATAGCAAGGTGGGGGTCAGCTACTGACCAATTCAATGAAGAAAAAACAAAAAGCCAGCACTAAATGTGCACTTCAGCACTAAAAATTCCAAACTGTACTTATTATAAAAAATTTTGAGACTTCGGGGTCCTGCGCTCGCATGGAAGGCAGCGTGTGAGAAGAGCTTCTGCTTCTTTATCAAGACCCCTGCAGTCCCAAGCACACAAACCAGCTGATAAAAGGTGGGAAAGAGGAGATAAGATAGTGTGCATGCCCCTCAGACATAATGGAGAGGTATGTGCAGAAGAACTGGACGGCAGGACACAGGGATCTTCCCCAGCCCAAAGGAGCAGCCGGGCTAATGCTAAAATGGCTCCGGAGGTGACCAAGCCCAGGAAAAGCAATAAACCTGGTAATCAGCTTACCCAGCAGGAGGGAGGGGGTGAGCAGGAGATAAGCACTGCAGGTCTCAGCATTTCTTACAAGTCCCTAGCTGATGAGGTGGTAAAGATGTTAATCCCCAAGCTTCAGGAAATGCTGGAGCAGACAGTGTCTGATGCCCTGAAGCAAATGCAGGAAGCCATCTCACAGCAATCAGAAAGACTGGCTACAGTGGAGAATAGGCTCAGCACTGCGGAGGATGAGTTGGGAGAGGTGCAGGCCGAGCTGCAAAAAGTCACCAGGCTGAACCAGCAACTTGCAGATAAAATTGATGATCTCGAGAATCGCTCCAGACGAAACAACTTTAGAATCATCGGGCTCCCAGAATCTATCACCCCTCACCAGCTAATGGGGATATGCATGGAAGACATACCTCACGCTCTGGGGATTGCTGATACACTTAAGGCTGAAAGGGCACACAGAGTGTGACCCCCAGCCCAGCACACAAGTGCAAACACACCTCCAAGACCCAGGCCAGTGATTGTCAGATATTTGAACTTTGTGGATAAAACTAACATCTTACAAGCATTTCGGAAGAAGACATCCCCCACGGTGGTAAGAGGACATAAGATTCTGATATTCAGTGACTATTCGGCGGAGGTCACAAAGAAAAGAAGAGCCTTCAGCGATGTCTGCACAGAGCTTTTCAGAAAGAAGATAAAATTTGCTTTGCAATTCCCGGCCATCCTTAAAATCTTTGCCCCAGGAGGAGGTACAGAGACATTCACGGCCCCTGATCAGGCAAGAAGCTATGTGGACAAGACTTTTGCAAAATCGTCGCCTCTGGCGAAGAGTGGGGATGCTACTCCCCTGAGGGGGTGAGGACATAAAATAGCCCTTACAGGGGAAAATTTCTGATGATTAATGTGGAGTATTGATGCTGTTTGTAAAGGAGCGATGGGGGAGGGGGATTTGTATGGGGGTCTGGAGTTCATGATGTGAGCCTGAAAGCGTTAACTCTACCATAACTCAGACATCCACAGTCCCTCTCCATACCCCCACTTTTCCCTTTTTTTTTCCTCTTCTTTTTCTTTCTTCCTCTGTCCTTCTTCTTTCCCTGTCTTGCCCAACCCCGTTATCCCATCACCCAAACGCACCCTCCTCCAACACATAACTGCCTCCCTCTACCCCTATACCCACACTCCCCTCCCACTCCCTCCAACTACACTCCCCCACCCACAAACTACTTTCCACACCCCCTTTGCCACCCACAATCAAACCCTCCCCTGCCCCACCTCCCGACTACACACTTTCTCCCACCCACAAACTACCTCCCACCCCATCCGTCCTAATCAACTCCCCCATCCCATTCACACCTCTCCCCATTTATGACCCTTCTCCTTCCCATAACCATCCTCTGGACCCCTCCTCCATTCTTCCCTCTTTTCTTCCTCTTGTTTCCTTTTTCTTTCTTTTCTTTTCCTTCATCTCTCCTGGGAATGAGCCTCTGTATACTGGGTCGAGGTTCAACCTACTTTCAGTCCTCAGGGCTTGGGGATACTTGTATATATTCCTGAAGCTATGTTTAGCATGCCTTTAAGTGAAGTGTGGAAGCTCAAGAAAGCGAACATATTTTGAGGAGCGAAAGAGGGATCAGTAGGAGTCCCTACATACATGCGGGAAAAAAGTGAAGTCCGCAACTGTGTTTTCCTACAAAGGATATAGGATAGCGGTGTTATTTTCTTGGTTTAATTGACTTTTTTTTTTTTTTTTGCACCACCAGAGAGAGACGCGGTGGACAGGTTTTAAGAAGGTTTTAGTTAAGATAGGATAAGAAGTAAGATTTCAAGTAATATATAAGGATGCGAATTGTGTCATGGAACGTTAAAGGCCTGCAGTCGCCACACAAAAGACGAATGATATTGAGGCACTTAAAGAAGCTTAAAGTAGACATTGCCCTACTTCAGGAGACCCATTTGAAAAATCAGGATTTCACCAGAATTTGCAAAATGTGGGTGGGAGAAGTGATGGGATCCTCAGCCCAAAATAATAAAGCAGGTGTGTTAATATTACTCCATAAGCAGGCAAATTGTAAGGTAATAACACAGGAAAATGATGGAGATGGGAGAATACAAAAAGCTTTGCTTGATACCCCATGTGGACGACTCAAAATCTATAATGTATATGCACCAAATGAGAGTAATAAGATTTTCTTCCAGGAGTTGGAGAGGCAGGTTTTGGAGGACCCTGAGAGGAACATAATAATAGGAGGGGATCTTAATACGGTAATGAACGTCAGAGAAGACAGGTCTGGCACAGGACACAAACGCATGATAGCCAGGACACATGACAGGGTGCAGAATCCATTCACAGAACATACTAGCGTAATAGATGCTTGGCGTAACTCACCCGGCAGACCGAGAGTACACTCATTTCTCCCACGTCCATAACACATGGTCTAGAATAGACTATTTTCTACTAACACAGGGTCTACTCAACAAAATGAGGAGGATCGACATACAAGATCTGGTGATATCAGATCACGCCCCATTACTCCTAGACCTAGAAGAAACCTACCCCAAGGGAACAGACATTCTGTGGAGATTCCCTTCACACTTAATCCAGGACGAGAACTTCCAAATACTGGTGAAAATGTGGTGGCAGGAATATACATGGCATAATTAGGCGCATGAGGAGAACACCCATTTATACTAGGACGCAGCTAAGGCAGTACTAAGGGGAAGAATAATGGGATATGTGAAAGCATTGCGAAACAAAACAACTAAAGCATACATTGAAGCCAGCAGAAGGACCAGAGAAGCATACACAAACTACATTAATAATCCATCTATTGGTAATAGGAACAAGTGGATAAAAGAGAAAGCAGAATTTGACTTGTGGGTGGACAGGGCAGAGAGGATGAGGGGCCAGAGAATTGCATCACATTACTTTAGATTCGGGAACAAGGCAGGTTCGCTTCTGGCACGAATGGCAAAGGGAATAACTCCTTTAACATCCATAACTCATTTGAGGGACCCATCTAGGGCTAGTCACAATGACCCAAAGAAAGTCAATGACATATTTGGAGAATTCTACAAAAAACTGTATGAACAAGGGCCAGCAAATGACACAGAAGGCGGCAACTTCCTAAACAATCTGTCATTACCCACAATTACGGAATCGGACAGGGAAATGTTAAATGCCGCAATAAACGAGGAGGAAGTGAGAACAGTTGTGAAAAACCTTAAAAATAACAAGGCCCCAGGCCCTGATGGAATGACGGGGGAATTTTATAAAATACTACAGGAAGATGTTATGCCCACTTTAGTAAAAGTTTTCAACTACACTCTCCAAAATAAAATTCTACTACAGTCTGGCCATATGGCGTATATAAAGGTAATTCACAAACAAGGAAAAGACCCCTCGGACGCTTCATCATACAGACCCATATCGCTGATAAATCAAGACATTAAAATAATCTCTAAAATCCTGGCAGACCGGCTAGCTTTGATCCTCCCATCGATAGTAGGACCACATCAAGTGGGGTTCGTTAAAAATAGGTCAGCAGTATTCAACATTCGCACAGTGTTGGCGGTACTAGATGGAACAAAAAGACCGGGTCTGATAAAGGGGAACCCTGCATTATTGGCCTTAGACGCGGAAAAGGCCTTTGACAATGTAAATTGGCATTGGTTAGGGCTAGTATTAGATAAATTTGGCATAATGGGTACTTTTTGGAACTATATGGAGGCACTTTATGCTACACCTGAAGCTAGAATTTCCACAATGGGCTTTCTGTCAAAATCTTTTCAGCTACAGAAGGGGACTAGGCAGGGGTGCCCCCTGTCCCCTCTTCTGTTTGACTTGGCCCTTGAACCACTAGCCCAATACTTAATAAAATCAGAAGATTTCTCAGGAATCAAGGTGGGGAATAGTGAGATAAAACTAACCTGCTTTGCAGACGATATGTGTTACAAACCGGCGCCGCCATAGCCGCAAGCAGCCTGCTGCGGTCCCTGTTGCGCCCAGGCGCCGGCTGCCGTTCTTGGCCGTGCCTCGGGTCGTCCAGTTGGCTGTTCCTTCCACCACGTCTAAGTGTGAAGAGGCGGCTAGTGCGCATGCGTGCGCCGATTTACCCCAGCCAGAGTTTAAGCCCGTTGTTTTGCCTAGTGAGCATGCTCAGCCTGATTGTGTTATGTCTGAGACTAAGTCCTCAGTTCAGGCTACTGAGCATGCTCCCACAATTAACCCTAACGGCCTCTTTGCACAGGTACTTGGACTTCGTGCTGTGTTCAAGTTCTGGGATGTGCCTACTGAGCATGCTCAAACTGATAGTCTGCTTTCTGAGCCTGTTGCTCAGGCTACTGGGCATGCTCAGGCACTTAGTGCACCAGAGGCTAGGTCCGGTAAGGACCTCACTGAGCATGTCCATGAGGTGGCAGGCCCTGATAGGGCAGAGGGTGTCAGGTGTCCTGATGACGTGGGAACTCCGGACTGGCTCGCAGAGGCCCGCCCCTATGATCTGGCACCTCAGTATTGGTCGTCAGACGATGACTGGTGAAGTGTTTGGGGCGTGGCTGCTATGAGGTCATCAATGACGTGTCGGTTCCGGATAAGTCGCATGTGACGTCACTGATGACATGGCACTCTGCCATTGGACCTTGGTGGTTCCACCCTGGGTTTGGGGCGGACCCAGGTTATAAAAGGGGCTGGAGACAACATGGAGGTGCGCAGTCTTCACTTTTGCTTAGTCAGAGCACACCTCCATGTTAGAGCCTCATTGCGGCATAAGCCTATGTTGGGAAGCGGTAGGTAGGGTTAGGCGAACGGTGCCTGTCACGCCAAGATTCGTGGCTCGGCACATCAGGGTCAGGCGCCGTGCTTCCCTCCTGCAGTTCCAGTCTTGCTATAGCAGCCCAGTGGTGTTAACTGGGCTGCGGCTGCTGTGCTTCCTGTCCGATTGTGCTCCCTACGCACACGGACAACGCACCTGCTGCGCCACCTGTCCGATTGTGCCCCCTACGCACACGGACAATGCACCTGTTGCGCCACCTGTCCGATTGTGCCCCTACGCACACGGACAACGCACCTGCTGCGCCACCTGTCCGGTTGTGCCCCCTACGCGCACAGACAGCGTACCCCAGGACCCCTGTGAAGTTAACAGGGTGTTCCTTATCCTCCTCGGCTTCCCGGTCAACGCTACTGGTGTACCTGTGGCGCCCCTGACCTGGTCAGGCACCACTGAGTACTGCACCCATGCTGGGGACAGTACAAAACAGGTAATCCAGAAGGCTGACAGGGGTGTGGAACACAGGCGCATAGTGATCAGGTCTCACACATGTACCCATGAGAGGACCCCTGGGGATCCCAGGAGGGGGCAAGCCTTCACCTTCACTGGAATAGTGGAGGGGGTAGAGCCTCCATCTCCTCTCAAGGGGTGTGGTAAGAGAGTCTGGTTGCTAGGTGGCGTAGGCAAGAACAGGAGAGGAGGGGCAGTGAGTCAGTTAGAGCAGAACTCCATAGGGCTCAGTGAGGAGCAGACCTGTGGGGCTGTTGCTGTCTAACAGCGCCCGCGCAGTGGCTATTGACGGGGGAGAACGGTCAACTAGGAGTGCTGCCTGAAAGCCAGCTTCAGCTAGAGAGTGCAACGGAGTGGGAAGTAAGGAGACTGCTAGAGAGCACCAGGCCCAACCGGGCGGCAGATCCCGAAGCGGGGATAGATTCAACTTTCTTCTGCTAAACCTGCCAGTGTGGGGCTCTTAAAGCCCACACCACAACACTACAAAAGCCGCAGCCACGTAACCACAAGTTAGGGCCCATAGGTCATAGGAGGCAAGAGGCTGGAGTGGCCTGGTCCAGGGAACAAGCACACGGCAAAACAAGAAGGGGAGAGAGGCTTGGAGCATCTTCCCTGGGTGACCCCCATAGGGACTCAAAGTCGGGGTCACCCCAAACCACCAAGGGCTAAGGAAGGCGAGTCAGTAGTCACCCTCATAAAGTCAGCCTGAAGGATACCTGGTTCCCATCTGGTTCATCTCAGCTACGCCCGGGCTACTCACCCTGCCATCAAATGTGAGTAAAGCCCTTGAAAGACAATTCTGCCTGTGTGGAGTTATTCTGCGCCTTGTGGTACTACAAACCTACACCGGGCCCTGGGGCTTGCCTCACTCTCAGGAGGCTATTCCAACTAACTGCACACACCATCAGCCCCAGGCGTCCCCTAACCTGCAGTGGCGGTCCCCACTGACCGCAATACTGAGAGTGGCGTCACGATCAAAACCGAAGATTTCCTACCTGTGACCAGCACCAGCTACGTGGAGTCCCTGAAGGTATGCACCGATACAGCACCGGCGGGGCTTCACATCTGGCGTCACGAACAGGATAAGGACTAGACCTGTTCAGACAGGTGACCATGTGCCTAGGCGGTCCGCTTGAAAAATTGGAAGCGCCGCCATATTGCCACCATGAAAAGCGCGCTGAAAAACAACAGCAGCCCGCGCTGGAAGAAGTTACCGCCCACGAAGAGGTGTGGCTACCCAGAGATCCCCTGCAGAGTCCTGACCTCGCTGATGAAGAAAGCGGAAGCGTCCAGAGACGGCGGAGCAGAAGAGAAGCCAGCAGCTTGCTAATGAAGATGGCGTCTGAGAGCAGAGATCCAGAGCCAGGCTCCGCTGCCTGGTGGTGCCGGGAGCTTGCTATTTTCTGTGACCAGCTGGAGGCTAGGATTGTGCGACAGCTCAGGGAAGAACGCACGGAGCTCCTGGAGATGGCTGCGGCGGTGCGGACCTACGAGGAGGCGACGCCTGCCAGACCGAGCGGCGACGACGCAGACCCCGATGCTGCCACAGATGGGTGAGTCGAGTGATGCCCCGGCCAGCGCAAGTGCCCCGGCCCCTGCTGCCACGCCCGCGGTCCCAGAAGAGGCGCCCGGCGCGGCGACGCTGGACCAGGCCGCAGCCACGCTAGAAGCGGCCCGCCAAATCCAGGCCGCCGCAGCGATGCCCCGCCTGTCCCGCAGGGCCCCGACCACCACGGCAGTGCTCATCCGTGCTGCAGGTGTGACGCTGACCCAGGCTGCCACCCTGCTGAACCCGGTCCGTCAAGACCCCACCGCAGCAGCGACGCTCGTTCGCGCCGCAAGTGAGATGCTGAACCAGGCCGCAGCCCCGCCAGGTGCGGCCCGCCAAGCTCCGATCGCTGCAGCGACGTCCAGCCCAGCCTGCACAGAGCCCCCTGCAACAGCGACACTGATCCAGGCCGCCGCGATGCCAGGCGCGGCCCGCCAAGACCAGGCCGCTGCCATGCCAGGCGCGGCCCGCCAAGACCAGGCCGCCGCCATGCCAGGCGCGGCCCGCCAAGACCAGGCCGCCGCCATGCCAGGCGCGGCCCGCCAAGACCAGGCCGCCGCCATACAGGGCGCAGCCCGCCAAGACCAGGCCGCCGCCATACAGGGCGCGGCCCGCCAAGACCAGGCCGCCGCCATACAGGGCGCGGCCCGCCAAGAAGAGAAGACTACCTCACTATTTTCCCCGGCCTGCAAGGCCAGAGCAGACACCGCTCCCCAGCTCAAAGAGGTCCCTGCCAGGAAGACCCTGATAGGAGAGGACCCCGCATACTGGAAGCTGAAGGCTGATCTGGAGGCCCAGTTCCCGCAAGAGATGGTGGATCGGTACCTGCTCCCTCCGCATACCCCCAAGGAGATTCAGGCAACCCCTGCAGCCGCGCCAGAGAGCCCACCGCCCAGACCAGCTGAAGAGAGCCCATCCCCAGCACTGCCACAACCAGAGTGCAGTGAAGAACTAAGGGGGAGAGGAGGCCAGGAAGCTGAGGGGCTGACTCCGACGCCAACCGCAGCAGACCCCTACCCAGAGCCGGAGATGCTGCCCTATTCCCGCTGGGAGGAGGAAGACCTGACACCTTCTGCTGAGGAAGATCTGCCCCAAAGCCTCACCTGGGAGCTTGTAAGCTGCACCTCGCAGAACCCAGCCCGCAAGACACGGCGCAGCAGATCAAAGCGTCCTCCAACACCACAGTCTCCAGAGCAGAGGGAGGTCACAGCCAGAGACCTGCAGGAGAAAAGGTGCCTAAGAAGGTCCGAAGCCCAGGCTAGAGGACCCCTTTACAGAGGGATAGTAGAGGACTTCAACCTGAAAAGCGGATACGGCTTCATTGTCGTGAAAGGAATAAAAGAGGGCATATTCGTAAATCGGAGAGATGTTCAAGCCCACCTGCCCAGAGGACATTCAGGCAGAAATCTGAAAATTGGGGACTTAGTACAGTTCACCTTACATCAAGGAGAAAGGGGCTACTATGCCTTAGACGTAGCACCATGTCCAAGACAAGAAAGACAAGAAAGACAAGAAAGACAAGACAGAGATGAAGAACCAAATGTAGAAACAGACGAAGACCAAGAAAGGAAAGATAAAGATCCTACAGATGAGACAACCACGGACGACGACGGAGAGCAAGAAAGTCACAGGTGCCAGTGCCCAACGTGCCCACGCCCTAGTGAACAAGAGGAGTAAAGTAAAGGAAAGTAAGAAGTTACTGTTTTGACCAGTTTTGACAAGTTTTGTTTGCAACGTTTAAGAAATGCGCCCACAAAAACTATTGTGAGAAATAAACTTTAAGGCTATGAACTTGCTATAGCCACAAACTCTCGCAGTGTAAAAAGTTACACCAGTGGCACCACCACCAGGGCCAGCCTGTTTAGGGGCTTGGCTCGTCTGCGACCAGAGAGCACGCCTGTTTATGGGGCCTTGGCTCACCACCACAAAGAGGGTACCTGGTCAGCACCAACTGTGGAGGCCGCCTCTGCATCCTGCCAGAAGAGGCTGACGGCGCGGATCCACCAGACCAGGTATACCCTGAAACCACCAGCCCATGAAAGCCGCCTCTACATCCTGCCAGAAGTGGCTGAAGTCGCGGCCAACGGGAGAGGAAGATTGGAGGAAAGGTCTGGGGAAGTAGATGGCCCAGACCTGGTTACCAACAGGACCGGTGACCTGCCTCCTGAGAGGGTTTTGGGTGGGTTAACGGACTTGTGGGTGGAGGGTGGTGATGTCTGATACCTGGTGCTTTTAAAAATGTTTTACATGTTTTAATGTTTTATGCATTTTAAAATGTTGTCTTGCAGCCCGAGGACGTGCTGGTGATAACTAAGGGGGAATGTGGCGCCCCTGACCTGGTCAGGCACCACTGAGTACTGCACCCATGCTGGGGACAGTACAAAACAGGTAATCCAGAAGGCTGACAGGGGTGTGGAACACAGGCGCATAGTGATCAGGTCTCACACATGTACCCATGAGAGGACCCCTGGGGATCCCAGGAGGGGGCAAGCCTTCACCTTCACTGGAATAGTGGAGGGGGTAGAGCCTCCATCTCCTCTCAAGGGGTGTGGTAAGAGAGTCTGGTTGCTAGGTGGCGTAGGGAAGAACAGGAGAGGAGGGGCAGTGAGTCAGTTAGAGCAGAACTCCATAGGGCTCAGTGAGGAGCAGACCTGTGGGGCTGTTGCTGTCTAACAGCGCCCGCGCAGTGGCTATTGACGGGGGAGAACGGTCAACTAGGAGTGCTGCCTGAAAGCCAGCTTCAGCTAGAGAGTGCAACGGAGTGGGAAGTAAGGAGACTGCTAGAGAGCACCAGGCCCAACCGGGCGGCAGATCCCGAAGCGGGGATAGATTCAACTTTCTTCTGCTAAACCTGCCAGTGTGGGGCTCTTAAAGCCCACACCACAACACTACAAAAGCCGCAGCCACGTAACCACAAGTTAGGGCCCATAGGTCATAGGAGGCAAGAGGCTGGAGTGGCCTGGTCCAGGGAACAAGCACACGGCAAAACAAGAAGGGGAGAGAGGCTTGGAGCATCTTCCCTGGGTGACCCCCATAGGGACTCAAAGTCGGGGTCACCCCAAACCACCAAGGGCTAAGGAAGGCGAGTCAGTAGTCACCCTCATAAAGTCAGCCTGAAGGATACCTGGTTCCCATCTGGTTCATCTCAGCTACGCCCGGGCTACTCACCCTGCCATCAAATGTGAGTAAAGCCCTTGAAAGACAATTCTGCCTGTGTGGAGTTATTCTGCGCCTTGTGGTACTACAAACCTACACCGGGCCCTGGGGCTTGCCTCACTCTCAGGAGGCTATTCCAACTAACTGCACACACCATCAGCCCCAGGCGTCCCCTAACCTGCAGTGGCGGTCCCCACTGACCGCAATACTGAGAGTGGCGTCACGATCAAAACCGAAGATTTCCTACCTGTGACCAGCACCAGCTACGTGGAGTCCCTGAAGGTATGCACCGATACAGCACCGGCGGGGCTTCACATACCCATCTGGCCTGACATGTCCTACACACACGTGGCCAGTCGAGAGGTGGCCAGAAACGCTAATCGGAGGACCGCTCGGCCTGACGTGTCCTACACACGTGGCCGACAGGGCGCTTTCGTGGCGGTCTTCCGGTCAACGCTACCTGGTTACCACCAGGCCTGACGTGTTTCCTGCACACGTGGTTGGTGTAGCGCTAGGTGCACCAAAACGCTAATCGGGTTGTCGTCCGGTCTGACGTGTCCCAACACACGTGACCGGTTCCCAGAGTTCCTGGGTTATCTCAGAGCCATCCAGCTCTATAGTCTCTGCCTAACCCTCAGGTGCCAGCAGCTCCTTTGTCATCTGGAGCACGGTGGGCCCCGACTGGCGATTAGGATATATACCCCCTGGTCCTAATCTGCCGGTCCCCCCGTAACAATATGCTTTTATTTATGTCAGACCCAGACAACCATCTGAAGAAGGTAATAGACAAACTGGCGTACTTTGGCTCCTTTTCAGGCTGCAGGATAAATATCAGTAAAAGTCAGATCCTATATTTGACACCCCTGGGAAATAGGCAAGGTGAGGGAATAGAAGTAGCCATAGCCCAGCACTACATCACTTATTTAGGAATTAAAATAGGTAGAGACTCAATGTCATTATATAGACTTAACTATCCACACCTAATTGAAAAAATAACTAAAGAGCTAGGCAGGTGGAAAAATCTTTCCTGTTTGGCAGAGCACATCTGATAAAGATGATCAGCTTCTCCCACTTGCTCTATCTTCTACAAACTATTCCCTTACTGCTGAAACACACTGATATCAACAAGTTGCAAAAAGCGTTTGTAAAATTTTTATGGCAGGGAAAGAGACCAAGAGTATCCTACTCAAAGCTGTGTCTACAGAAAAAAGACGGAGGGGTACAAATGCCCCTGATTAGATTGTACAACTTAGCAGCACTTGCCAGACATATAAAAGACTGGATCAATGGGACAACCTTCTTTTCTAACGTTCAGCTGGAGAGGGAGCTAACAAGCCCTTTTAACTTGGTAACGGTATTACATATGAAGCTAGATAAAATACCAACGTACGTGAAACAGAGCTGTTTAACCCCTTCACCCCCGGCCACTAAAACACCCTAATGACCGGGCCATTTTTTGCAATTCTGACCAGTCTCACTTTGACAGGTTATAACTCTGGAACGCTTCAACGGATCCTGGCGATTCTGACATTGTTTTTTCGTGACATATTGTACTTCATGTCAGTGGTAAATTTAGGCCAATATTTTTTGCGTTTATTTGTGAAAATTTAGGAAATTGTGCGAAAATTTGGAAAATTTCGCAATTTTCAAACTTTGAAAATTTATGGCCATAAATCTGAGAGATATGTCACACAAAATAGTTACTAAATAACATTTCCCACTTGTCAACTTTACACCAGCGCAATTTTCGAAAGAAATTTTTTTTTCGTTAGGAAGTTAGAAGGGGTCAAAGTTCATCAGCAATTTCTAATTTTTCCAACAAAATTTACAAAATATTTTTTTTAGGGACCACATCACATTTGAAGTGCCTTTGAGAGGCCGAGGTGACAGAAAATACCCAAAAGTGACCCCATTCTAAAAACTGCACCCCTCACACTGCTCAAAACCACATCCAAGAAGTTTATTAACCCTTTAGGTGCGTCACAGGAACCAAAGCAATGTGGAAGGAAAAAATGAAAATTTTACTTTTTAACACAAAAATGTTACTTTAGCCATAAAATTTTCATTTTTACAAGGGAGAAAAGAGAAAGTGCACCCTACAAGTTATTATGCATTTTCTCCTGAGTACGCTGATACCCCATTTGGGGTAAAAATCAATTGTTTGGGTGCACGGCAGAGGTCGAAAGGCAAGGAGCGCCATTTGAATTTTTGAACACAAAATTAGCTGCACTCATTAGCGGACGCCATGTCGGGTTTGAAGACCCCCTGAGGTGCCTAAACAATGGAGCTCCCCCACAAGTGACCCCATTTTGGAAACTAGAGCCCTCAAATATTTTTTCTAGATGTTTGATGAGCACTTTGAACACCTGGGGGCTTCACAGAAGTTTATAACGTTGAGCCGTGAAAAGAAAAAAAAAAATTTTTTACCACAAAACTGTTGCTTCAACTAGGTAGCTTTTTTTTTCACAAGGGTATCGGGAACAAATGCAACATAAAATGTATTGTCCATTTTCTCCTGAGTACGCAGATACCTCATATGTGGTGGAAATCAAATTTTTGGACACACGGCAGTGCTCGGAAGGCAAGGAGCGCCATTTGAATTTTTGAACGCAAAATTAGCTGCACTAATTAGCAGACACCATGTCGGGTTTGAAGACCCCCTGAGGTGCCTAAACAATGGAGCTCCCCCACAAGTGACCCCATTTTGGAAACTAGAGCCCTCAAATATTTTTTCTAGATGTTTGATGAGCACTTTGAACACCTGGGGGCTTCACAGAAGTTTATAACGTTGAGCCGTGAAAAGAAAAAAAAAATTTTTTACCACAAGACTGTTGCTTCAACTAGGTAGCTTTTTTTTTCACAAGGGTATCGGGAAAAAATGCACCATAAAATGTATTGTCCATTTTCTCCTGAGTACGCAGATACCTCATATGTGGTGGAAATCAAATGTTTGGACACACGGCAGTGCTCGGAAGGCAAGGAGCGCCATTTGAATGCAAAATTAGCTGCACTCATTAGCGGACGCCATGTCAGGTTTGAAGACCCCCTGAGGTGCCTAAACAATGGAGCTCCCCCACAAGTGACCCCATTTTGGAAACTAGAGCCCTCAAATAATTTTTCTAGATGTTTGGTGAGCACTTTGAACACCTGGGGGCTTCACAGAAGTTTATAACGTTGAGCCGTGAAAAGAAAAAAAACATTTTTTACCACAAAACTGTTGCTTCAACTAGGTAGCTTTTTTTTTTCACAAGGGTATCGGGAAAAAATGCACCATAAAATGTATTGTCCATTTTCTCCTGAGTACGCAGATACCTCATACGTGGTGGAAAGTAATTGTTGGGCGCATGGCGGGGCTCAGAAGAGAAGGGCACCATTTGACAGCAAAATTGATTGGAATCAGTAGCGGACGCCATGTCACGTTTTTAGACCCCCCCCATGGTGCCTAAACAGTGCAGCTCCCCCACAAATTACCCCATTTTGGAACTAGACCCCTCAAGGAATTTATCTAGATGTTTAGTGAGCCCCTTGTACCCCCAGGGGCTCCACTGAAAGTTGATAACGTTGAACCGTGAAAATTATTTATTTTTTTAAAAAAAAATGTTTTAAATTTTTGCAGCAACAAGGTAGTTTTTTTTTTCTCTTTTTACAACGGTATCAGGAAAAAATGCACCATAAAACGTATGGTGCAATTCTTCCCGAGTACGCAGATACCTCACATGTGGTGGAAATCAATTGTTTGGGCGCATGGCGGGGCTCAGAAGACAAGGAACGCCATTTGACTTTCCAAACGCACAGACGCTGTGCACTGATCGGCCGCTGCAGGAGGCACGGTCAGATGAGATACAAAAAGCGCTGGGGATACGGAAAAAAAAAAAAAAGTCACGCCAAAAATTGAGCAGGGATGTTGATCCGCGCTCAGCGGGACGCACGGACAGATGCGATACTTTTTTTTCCGTATCCCCGACGCTTTTTGTATTGCATCAGTCCGTGCGTCCCGCCGAGCGCTGATCAGGGATGCACATAACGGATCGGCATCCCTGCTCAATTTTTGGCGTGACTTTTTTTTCCGTATCCCCGATGCTTTTTGTCACGCCAAAAATTGAGCAGGGATGCCGATCCATTATGTGCATCCCTGATCAGCGCTCGGCGGGACGCACGGACAGATGCGATACAAAAAGCGTCGGGAATACGGGAAAAAAAGTCCCGCCGAAAACTGACCACGGATGCAGATACGTTATCTGCATCCCTGATCAGCGCTTGGCGGGACGCACGGACACATGAGGTGTAAAAATAAAAAGGGGATAGAGGAAAAAAAAGAAAAAAAAAAAATTATACTCACAGTACCCAGAGGATTATCAGGAGGAACAGCTTTACAGCAGCAGGCAGGAAGTTGGACAGCTCAGCAGAAGACCCAGGAAGAAGGACCCAGCGATGGAGGCAGATGTGATCGGCCGGTGAAGACAGGTAAGAGGACGTCGGGGGGACAGCAGAGGGGGAGGGGGACAGCAGAGGGGAACGGGGACAGCAGAGGGGGACAGCAGAGGGGGAGGGGGACAGCAGAGGGGGAGAGCAGAGGAGGGAGATACCGGAGGAGCTGCAGAAGAGAGATCACGGGTGAGGCCGGCAGATTGGGATGTCGGGGGGCAGACCGGGATGTCTGGGGGCAGACCGGGATGTCTGGGGGCAGACCGGGATGTCTGGGGGCAGACCGGGATGTCTGGGGGCAGATCGGGATGTCTGGGGGCAGACCGGGATGTCTGGGGGCAGATCGGGATGTCTGGGGGCAGACCGGGATGTCTGGGGGCAGATCGGGATGTCTGGGGGCAGATCGGGATGTCGGAGGACAGATCGGGATGTGGGGGGGCAGATCGGGATGGCGGGGGGGCAGATCGGGATGGCGGGAGGCAGATCGCAGGGGGGCACGGGCAGGGGCCATTACGGGAGCGCGCAGGAGCAAATCACAAGAGCGCGCAGGGGCTGAGAGAGCAGGGGAGGAGGGATACCGGAGGAGCTGCAGAATAGAGATGGCGGGGGGCAGATCGGGATGTCGGGGGGGCAGATCGGGATGTCAGGGGGGCAGATCGGGATGTCGGGGGGGCAGATCGGGATGTCGGGGGGGGGCAGATCGCAGGGGGGCACGCGCAGGGGCTGCAAGGTGAGCACAATACTCACCGCTCCTGCTCCTGCGACGTGACGTGACAGCAGCGGTGGCGTGGTACCACTAGTACCAGCCAGTACTGCACGCTGCAGACATGTTGGGGGAGGGTCCCCAGACCAGCACAGGCCTGGGGAGGGCGGCCACCGGCAGATCAGACCGCCCCACTGCACACTGATTGGAGCGATTGCGCGTCATCGCACGATCGCTCCAATCAGTGCTGCAGGGGGGGGGCCACGGTGTCTGCTTGCTTCCAGCCAATGATCGGAGCTGCTGCAGCCCCGATCCTAGCTGGATTTTACAAGATCACGCTATTTTTGGCATTTTTTTTTGCCGAAAACAGCGTGATCAATGTGATTGGCGGTTCCGATTTGAACAGCCAATCACATCGATCGCCTATGGGGGGTGGCAATGCCACCCTCCCTGGGGTCAAGCAAAGGTCCCCTTCTGTAAGAAACAGCAGGGGACATCATTTGAAAGCCGTTGCTATGGCCACGGCAATCAAATGAAGTTTAGGCAGTAAAATTACGTCCCTGGTCGTTAAGTCACGTTAAAATAGGACGTAATTTTACTGCCCGCGGTCGTGAAGGGGTTAATAAAGGACACGGTGGGGGCCTGGCGAGCACTGAGAAAACTGTATAGACTCCCTTATTGTCTTTCAAAATGTACCCCGTTGTGGGAGGATCCAAATTTTACTCAAGGGTCTCAAAACAAATTATTTCAAGGATGGAAGCAGAGGGGGATACGGAGGTTGGGTGATTTACTGAAAACAGAGGAGGGGAGAGTTCTGAGCTGGGCGGAGGTATCGGAAAAATTTAACATGGAAAATCACCATTACCTACAATATTTACAAATAACAACACATTACACATCAGTGGTAAAAGAGGTCGGGAAGGCTGAGAAGAAGGGGAGTTTTGATGTATTGATTGGTCAGGGAGCGGGACATGAATCTCTTTCGATCATATACCAACAATTGAGAGATCAAGTACAGGGCCCCTGGAAAGAGCAAATATTTAAAACCTGGGAGACTGCTCTGGGCGATCCGGACATCTATGATAAAATTCTAAGGGGGTTGGAATCTGTTAAGAAAGTAATGATAAATGAACAATGGAGGGAGATGAAATTTAAGCTAGTACACAACGCAACATACACCTTTAATATACCACATAGCAGCTCACCAGTGCATTTCTTGGACCATTGCCCTAAATGTGGACTCCATAAAGCAAAACTGTTTCACTGCATATGGGAATGCCCACAGGTGAGGGGGGTATGGGAGGGAGCGGCGGCGTACATATTGAGGATTTGGAAAGTAGTTATACCCGTCACCCCTCAGGCCTGTTTGTTTCACTGTATAGAAGCCCCTACGAAAACTGACAGAGCAAGTGCTCACATTCCAACTGTAATACACATAGTATTGCTTGTAGTTAAGAAATGCCTACTTAGGAATTGGCTGATAAGACAGACTCCGAGAAATACAGAAATAGTTGATACCCTAAAAACAATAATGATGTACGACAAACTGGATTCGGAGAAACATAAGGAGAAGTCCACTAAAAGATTCTTCAAAAAGTGGAGAACATTTATTGAGCAAAGCTTCACACAGACGGAAATCACCCAGTTAATTAAAGCATTTGAACACACGTCTTGGTATTGTGTGGAAGACATTGCAGGGACACTAGGGACACTGAAGGTAGGGAGCATCCAAAGGACCAACTGAATTGAACAAATAAGTTAGGTTGTTAAGTTAGAGTAAATTATTGTTAAGATAATTCTATGGAGATGAAATTGTTGTGACAATGAAAAAGAAAATGATGTAACAGAAGCATTGTACGATCTGGAGAAATTTTATGGAATGTAACATGTTCTCTTGTTGATGATATATGCTTGCTGACATCAAATAAAATATGTTTTAAAAAAAAAAAAAAAATTTTGAGATTTTTGGCAAAAAATTGCAATTTCTTGAGCTACCTCACCACGTCACGGCAAATCTCATTTGAGGCAGTCCTACACTAAAATATTTTTATACAATGTGCCATACGGCCTCACATATGAATAGTAGAACTGCTCTTAGCAGCACTCACCTGGTCTATTTCAATCCCGTACCCATGACTGAGTCATGGCTGTGGGCGGGACAGGTCCAAGCAAATGCTGCATGAAGTAAATAGCCTGTGGACAAGGCCTGATGACTGAATGTGAATAGTCACCATCCGCCAAAATCTAGACAGGTGGAATACATCCCAAATTGGGTTGCATAGCAAGGTGGGGGTCAGCCACCGACCAATTCAATGAAGAAAAACCAAAAAGCCAGTCATGGTTCAGCAAGGACTTTGCTTCCTACACCGGTGTCATCCTGGGGACAGTTAAGGCTGGTGTATTTTTGAATGTGCTTGATGCAAATCAACATGTCCAGTTTGCAACTGGAGCACGAGTGATGCCACTAAAGTGGTGTGTGTGGCCCAATTTTTGGAAAAAAGGGAGACTTTGCTTGGAGTCCCCTTGCTTTGTTTTTAAACATGATCCAAGATGAACAAGTCATGGTTCAGCAAGGACTTTGCTACCTACACCGGTGTCATCCTGGGGACAGTTAAGGCTGGCGTATTTTTGAATGTGCTTAATGCAAATCAACATGTTCAGTTTGCAACTGGAGCACAAGTGATGCCACTGAAGTGGTGTGTGTGGCCCAATTTTTTGAAAAAAGGGAGAGTCTGCTTGGAGTCCCCTTTCTGTGTTTTTAAAAATGATCCAAGATGAACAAGTCATGGTTCAGCAAGGACTTTGCTACCTACCCTGGTGTCATCCTGGGGACAGTTAAGGCTGGCATATTTTTGAATGTGCTTGATGCAAATCAACATATCCAGTTTGCAACTGGGGCACAAGTGATGTCACTGAAGTGGTGTGTGTGGCTCAATTTTTTGAAAAAAGGGAGAGTCTGCTTGGAGTCCCCTTTCTGTGTTTTTAAAAATGATCCAAGATGAACAAGTCATGGTTCAGCAAGGACTTTGCTACCTACCCCGGTGTCATCCTGGGGACAGTTAAGGCTGGCGTATTTTTGAATGTGCTTAATGCAAATCAACATGTCCAGTTTGCAACTGGAGCACAAGTGATGCAACTGAAGTGGTGTGTGTGGCCCAATTTTTGGAAAAAAGGGAGACTCTGCTTGGAGTCCCCTTGCTGTGTTTTTAAAAATGATCGAAGATGAACAAGTCATAGTTCAGCAAGGACTTTGCTACCTACCCCGGTGTTATCCTAGGGACAGTTAAGTCTGGCGTATTTTTGAATGTGCTTGATGCAAATCAACATGTCCAGTTTGCAACTGGGGCACAAGTGATACCAAAAATACTGATAGGGGTGTGTTATAAGACGCCGAATATTATGGAAGAGGTAGAGAATCTCCTCATAAAGCAAATTGATAAAGCAGCGAGTCTCGGAGAGGTAATTATTATGGGGGACTTTAACTATCCTGATATAAATTGGGGAACAGAAACTTGCAGTTCCAGCAAAGGAAATAGATTTTTGATAACAATGAAAGATAATTACCTTTCACAAATGGTACAGGACCCCACAAGAGGGGGAGCACTACTAGACCTTGTACTAACCAATAGGCCAGACCGCATATCAAATATACAAGTTGGGGGTTACTTGGGGAATAGTGATCACAAAATAATAAGTTTTCATGTATTCTTTAGTAAGATGTCTGGTAGAGGGGCTACAAGGACACTAAACTTCAGGAAAGCAAATTTTAAACGGTTGAGAGATGATCTTAGTGCAATAAACTGGGATGATGTACTAACTAATAAAAGTACACAAAGCAAATGGGAGACTTTTATGAGCATCCTGAATAGGGCTTGTGCAGAAAATATACCCTATGGGAACAAACATGCTAGAAATAGGAGGAAACCCCTATGGCTAAATAAAGCTGTAAGGGAAGCAATAAAAGAAAAACAGAAAGCCTTAAAAGAATTAAAGAGGGTAGGTAGTGATGAGGCATTATATAATTATAGAAAATTAAATAAAATATGTAAAAAGCAAATTAAGTTAGCTAAGTTTGAGACAGAGAGACTCATTGCGAGAGAAAGTAAAAATAATCCTAAAATATTCTTTAACTATATAAACAGTAAAAAACTGAAAAGCGATAGTGTTGGCCCCCTTAAAAATAGTCTTGGTGAAATGGTGGAAGGGGATGAGGGTAAAGCCAACCTGCTGAATGACTTTTTTTCTACGGTTTTTATACAAGAAAATGCCATGGCAGATGACATGACCAGTGATACCATAAATTCACCCTTGAATATTACCTGCTTAACCCAGCAGGAAGTACGCCACCGCCTCGAAATCACTAAGGTTGACAAATCTCCGGGCCCGGATGGCATACACCCCAGAGTACTACAGGAATTGAGTTCTGTGATAGATAGACCATTATTTTT
Organism: Anomaloglossus baeobatrachus; assembly: GCF_048569485.1. Taxonomy (NCBI): domain Eukaryota; kingdom Metazoa; phylum Chordata; class Amphibia; order Anura; family Aromobatidae; genus Anomaloglossus; species Anomaloglossus baeobatrachus. The sequence continues at coordinate 261,992,365 of NC_134357.1, read as the reverse complement.
AATCTTCTCAGATTCCTTAATAACAGGGTCGGTACCGCAGGACTGGCGCATAGCAAATGTGGTGCCAATATTCAAAAAGGGGACAAAAACTGAGCCGGGAAATTATAGGCCGGTAAGTTTAACCTCTACGGTTGGTAAAATCCTTGAGGGTTTCTTGAGAGATGCTATACTGGAGTATCTCAAGAAAAATAACCTTATGACAGAGTATCAACATGGGTTTATGAGGGATCGATCCTGTCAAACTAATTTGATCAGCTTCTATGAAGAGGTAAGTTCAAGCCTGGACCAGGGAAATGCAGTGGATGTTGTGTTTATGGACTTTTCAAAAGCTTTTGATACGGTGCCACACAAAAGGTTGGTACATAAAATGAGAATAATGGGGATAGGGGAAAATATGTGTAACTGGGTTAAAAACTGGCTCAGTGATAGGAAACAAAGGGTGGTTATTAATGGTACGTACTCGGACTGGGTCTCAGTTCATAGTGGGGTACCACAGGGGTCAGTATTGGGCCCGCTTCTTTTCAACATATTTATAAATGACCTTGTTGGGGGCATGCAGAGTAGAATTTCAATATTTGCAGATGATACTAAACTCTGCAGGGTAATCAATACAGAGGAGGATAATTTTATATTACAGGGAGATTTATGTAAATTGGAGGATTGGGCTGAGAAGTGGCAATTGAAGTTTAATGTAGATAAATGTAAGGTCATGCACTTGGGTAGAGTAAATAACATTTATGATTATGTACTTAATTGTAGAACACTGGGTAAAACAGACACAGAAAAAGACTTGGGTGTATGGGTGGATGGTAAACTTCACTTTAGTGGACAGTGTCAGGCAACTGCTGCCAGGGCTAATAAAATAATGGGATGTATTAAAAGAGGTATAAGTGTTCATGAAAAAAATATAGTTCTACCTCTGTACAAGTCACTAGTGCGACCGCACTTAGAATACTGTGTACAATTCTGGTCACCGATATATAAGAAGGACATAGCTGAACTGGAGAGGGTGCAGAGAAGAGCGACCAAGATTATTAGAGGAATGGGTGGGCTGCAATACCAAGACAGGTTATTAAACTTGGGGTTATTTAGTTTGGAAAAACGAAGGCTTAGGGGGGATCTAATCACAATGTATAAATATATGAGGGGACAGTACAGAGACCTTTCCAAAGATCTTTTTACACCTAGGCCTGCGACTGGAACACATGGGCATCCGCTACGTCTTGAGGAAAGAAGGTTTAATCATAATCACAGACGAGGATTCTTTACTGTACGAGCAGTGAGACTATGGAACTCTCTGCCGCGTGATGTTGTAATGAGTGATTCACTACTAACATTTAAGCAGAGCCTGGATGCCTTTCTTGAAAAATTTAATATTACCAGTTATGTATCTTAGATTTTATGACAGGGTATTGATCCAGGGAACTAGTCTGATTCCCGGATGTGGAGCCAGGAAGGAAATTTTTTCCCCATTGGAACTTGTTTGCCACATTGGGGTTTTTTTGCCTTCCTCTGGATCAACATGTTAGGCTACGGGTTGAACTAGATGGACTTAGAGTCTCCCTTCAACCTTAAAAACTATGATACTATGATGATGATACTATGATACCACTAAAGTGGTGTGTGTGGCCCAATTTTTGGAAAAAAGGGAGACTCTGCTTTGAGTCCCCTTGCTGTGTTTTTAAAAATGATCCAAGATGAACAAGTCATGGTTCAGCAAGGACTTTGCTTCCTACCCCGGTGTCATCCTGGGGACAGTTAATTCTGGCGTATTTTTGAATGTGCTTGATGCAAATCAACATGTCCAGTTTGCAATTGGTGCACAAGTGATGCCACTGAAGTGATGTGTGTGGCCCAATTTTTGGAAAAAAAGGAGACTCTGCTTGGAGTCCCCTTGCTGTGTTTTTAAAAATGATCGAAGATGAACAAGTCATAGTTCAGCAAGGACTTTGCTACCTACCCCGGTGTCATCCTGGGGACAGTTAAGGCTGGCGTATTTTTGAATGTGCTTGATGCAAATCAACATGTCCAGTTTGCAACTGGGGCACAAGTGATGCCACTGAAGTGGTGTGTGTGGCCCAATTTTTGGAAAAAATTGATACTCTGCTTGAAGTCCCCTTGCTGTGTTTTTAAAAATGATCCAAGATGAAAAAGTCCTGGTTCAGCAAGGACTTTGCTTCCTACCCCGGTGTTATCCTGGGGACAGTTAAGTCTGGCGTATTTTTGAATGTGCTTGATGCAAATCAACATGTCCAGTTTGAAACTGGGGCACAAGTGATGCCACTAAAGTGGTGTGTGTGGCCCAATTTTTGGAAAAAAGGGAGACTCTGCTTGGAGTCCCCTTGCTGTGTTTTTAAAAATGATCCAAGATGAACAAGTCATGGTTCAGCAAGGACTTTGCTACCTACCCTGGTGTCATCCTGGGGACAGTTAAGGCTGGCATATTTTTGAATGTGCTTGATGCAAATCAACATCTCCAGTTTGCAACTGGGGCACAAGTGATGCCACTAAAGTGGTGTGTGTGGCCCAATTTTTGGAAAAAAGGGAGACTCTGCTTGGATTCCCCTTGCTGTGTTTTTAAAAATGATCCAAGATGAACAAGTCATAGTTCAGCAACGACTTTGCTACCTACCTCGGTGTCATCCTGGGGACAGTTAAGGCTGGCGTATTTTTGAATGTGCTTGATGCAAAACAACATGTCCAGTTTGCAACTGGGGCACAAGTGATGCCACTGAAGTGATGTGTGTGGCCCAATTTTTGGAAAAAAGGGAGACTCTGCTTGGAGTCCCCTTGCTGTGTTTTGCATGATTTTAGAAGGGCATGACATGCCTATATTTGTTTCTCTTCCTCTTTTTACTCATCCAGCTCTTTTGTTTTGCATGAGTATTTGTCCTTGTCACTTTCCCATGTGTTTGTGGTGCCTTGGGAGTTGTTTGTCACATTTTGGACACCTTAGAAGGTGTTTTCTATGTGTTTGTATGTGTTTGTGTTTGCCTGCCATTGTTTTCAATGGGGTTCGAGTTGGTTTGGCGAACGGTTTATCGAACGTTCGACGAACTTGTCCTCTGTTCGACGAACCAAACCGAACTCGAACTCTATGGGGGTGGCTCATCTCTACTTGTGACACCACGTGAGGGATAGGTACTCAATCTCCATCTTGAAGATGTGGCACTTCTTCGGTTGAACCTTCAGATTGTGGGCCCAGAGTTGCCCGAGTACTTGCCCAAGCTTGTGGAGATTTTCTTGGAATGAGACAGAGTATACGATGATATTATACAAGTAAATCAGGGTAGTTTCAAAGTTCAGATCACCCAGACACTTCTCCATCAGCTGTTGGACATCCCTAACAGCATCCTGTTAAACTCGAACAATCCCATAGGTAGGATGAACATGGTCTTCGCTTTTTCACTTGCCACGACCAGTACCTGCCAGTATCCACTATCTAGATCTAATGTGAAAAAGTATTGGGCTTTTCCCATCACTGTCAAGTATTCCTCAATTTGAGTTAAGGGGTTCGAGTCTCAGACAGGTAACACATTCAGTTTTCTGTAGTTTATACAAAATATGTATAGTCCCATCCTTCTTCTTGTTGAGTACCACTGGAGCTGCCCATGGGCTCTGACTACTCTGCACTATTTCTGACTACGTCATCTGTCTCTACATTCCATTAATTTTTTTATACAGCTTGGGAGGGATCTGCTAGTACCGTTCTCAAATCAGGCGCGTGTCCCCTGTCTCTATCTCATGTGTGATGGCTTCGATACAACCAAAGTAGTCGTTGGGGCAAGAAAACGATACCTGGTTCTCCCACAGCATAGCTTCTATCGCAATTGTACATTCAGGGTCAAGAGACTTCACATTAACCTGCATTGGTGGCAGCATCAGACGCTGTTCATACTACAGATTATAACTCTCACAGTATGGATTCTCTAGTGTTGCAGAGTTACACAGGCAGGCTCGTGCATCGACTAGCTGTGTGCTCTGCTAGCCTTCTGGTTACTTCTGGGATCACATATTGTTGGAAACCTATCACATTTACCCTACTCCTTTTTAAGATGGTGAAATATGTCTTCCCATGCCGACTATAGTTTACTGTTGTCTTGGTTTGTGTGCTGTTGTGTTCGAGTCCTGCTAGTGATTTTATTGTTATATTGTGTGGTGCTGGAAGTTGTTGTGGAATTCTCTTTTCGTCTTGTTTCATCCCTGCTCTTATTTTCCTCCTTACCTTTAATTGTCATACCTTTGTGTGTGCGTGCTGTGAGATAGAGTTTTGGTTTTCCCTGTTTGTCTATCTCTGTTGGTATTATCACACTCTTGTCCCATCCCTCCCCTGGGGTAGGGGGGAGGGGGTATAAGATCACGGATAGTCAAGAGCAGGGTCAGGAAGGCAGCTCAGACATCCATACCTTCAGAGGTAACTTTAGGATAAGGGTTAGCTAGGGTCCCCCTAGTCTGAGGGCCAGTCTAGGAGCCCCCTTCCCCTACTCTCCCCGATCATCATGACACCACCAGGGTCCACACTGTATCTTCCACTGGAGTCAAGGTTACTACTTATCTCTATGCAGGTATATATGGGGTAGCTACGTTCTCAGCGGCAAGGACAAACTTAATGCGATATTATTTTTAAGAGTGCAGACAACAATATCAAAAGAAAAACTCCAAAAACCTTTTATTTTATTAGACGATTAAAAATTCTATAATATATAATTACTGATCTCAAAGAGACAAAAAGCTAAGTCCCTTTTGCCAAACACCCACACTTCTAGTGCAACAATAATGTGGGAGGAGGGAAGGGGCACTTACACTGATAAGCCCTCTTCTTTCCCTACCTTACCGTGGAGGTTGGTACCCTAGGCCTTTGCAGTTGGCGCCTCACTCACCGTCGGCTTCCCCCAACTGGCCCTAAAGAGCTTTATATGTGAACATCATGGGGGACCAATAGAGCACATGGAAAAGTCACCCTCATATACCCAACACACTTTTGGGACAAATAGGATGTTCTAATAAGAACAAAATCAGATGAAAAAATATGAACCACAGTAGGCTATAATCATAAATATGTTTCTATATCAATTTCCCCTTTCCAATAAGGTTTCTGGGGGAGGGGGATAGATAGAGCTATATAAACACCAAATATGTGAAAACAACTAGTCACATATGTGATTGTATATCAATTTCCTCCTTTCCAGGAAATTCCTGTGGGGGAAACAGATGGCTAAGTATACCTAGAAAAAAAAACACTCATATACATGATGCAGACAAGAACACAAAATGCATTTCCCCTCAAAGTAAGAGATTCATCAAGAGTGTAGTTATGCTGAATTCCAGTGGTGTAACTAGAGTTCGTTGGGCCCCGGTGCAAAATTTGGACCTGGGCCTCCCCCGTCTCCCATCCTTGGGGTACAGAATGATTAAGCTGACACTTGCCTCTTTCCTTTAGCAACCAGCTTTCCCATGCTCTGATATCCCTTGTTCCCTCAGCACCCAGATTTCCCATGCTGCGATATCCCTTTTTCCCCTCAACATCCAGCTTTCCATGTTCTGATATCCATTTTGTCTTTAGCACCCAGATTTCCAATGCTCTGCTATACAACTTTCTCTCAGCACCCAAGTTGCCCTGGATAGCCGAGCATGGGAAAGTTGGGTGCTCAGGGGTAGATGTTTAGCAAAACATGGGAAAGTTGAGTGCTAAGAGAAAGCTGTATAGCAGAGCATAGGAAAGCTGGGTGCTGAGGACAAAATGGATATCAGAATATAGGAAATCTGGGTGCTGAGGGATATCAGAGCATGGGAAAGCTGGGCATTGAGTTAAAGATGTATAGGAGAGCATGGGAAAGCTGGGTGCTGAAGGAAAGAGCCTCTTCTCTCAGCACCCAGCTTTCCCATTCCATGCTTGAATCTTTGTCCCCCATGCTGGTATATAGCTACATATATTTTTTTTTGTTGTACATTATATTTGTGCTATAAATAAATTATATATATATTTATTTAGCATAAAAAATGGTAGTTGTTTTTTTAATGATACATGAGTTTGGATATTTTTAAGAGGTTTTTTTTGGCACTTTTAGCATTAATTCAGATTTTTAGTGACGGAATCTTATCACTAAAAATGTCACGCATGTACACATTCACAAAAATGCAGACATATACACTAGATTTATTTTTATATACTGTATATGTGAGCATTTTGTACACACTTTTTTACACAAAGGAAAAAGTAAGTTGGATGTCTGACAACATGTGACACCCTTCAGCATCGCAGGACAGAGGTGAGACATGTTATATCATCAGCCACAGGGCAGTGGGGGAGGGGGCAGAAGAGAGCAGCTGTGAGGGCAAATAGGAGGATAGAATAGGGTAGTGGGGCTAGAGACATCATTCAGGGAGCTTTAGTACTCACTTCATGTTGCATTGTGCTCCTCTGGAGCCTCCCCTTTCTGCTAGTTTCGACTACAGAGCAATGGCAGTGCAGGACAAAGGGACACCATCTCCTTAGGCTGCTTTCACACTTGCGTTGTTTTGCCTCAGTCACAATCCGTCGCCTTGAGGAATTATGACATCCTGCAAAATATTTTGCAGGAATCCGTTTTTTCCCCATAGACTTCTATTAGTGACGGATTGTGACTGATGGCCCTGCGTTACATCTGCCGCGTGACGGATCAGTCGTTTACTGACTGACCATCAGGCGGGAGCAACGCAGAATGTAACGTTTTTTGTGTGCGGCAATCGAGGTAATAAGGAGTTAATGGCAGCAGCCCATAGCTGCCACTAAGTCCTAGGTTAATCATGGCAGGCGTCTATGAGATACCCACAATGATTAACCTGTAAGTAAAAGTAGATAAACACATACACCCGAAAAAATACTTTATTTGAAATAAAAGATAAAAAAACACACCACTTTATTAATCCAAATACCCCTCCAGGTCCGGCGTAATCCACACGAGGTCCCGCGACACATCCAGCTCTGCTACATGAAGCTGACAGGAGCGGCCATGGAACACCGCTGCTCTCTGTCAGCTCCAGGCAGCAAGTGAAGTGAGTTCCGCTGTCAGCAGTTACGTCACTGAGGTAGTGTGTGCGGTGATGATGGGTGCGGTAGTGCTGGTGTGTAAGCGGTGATGAGTGCGGTAGTGCCTGCGTGTGTGTGGTGATTGTGGGTGCGATAGTGCCGGTATGTGTGCGGTGATGATGAGTGAGTGCAGTAGTGCCTGCATGTGTGCGGGGATGATATGAGTGGTAGTGCCGGGGTGAGTGCAGTGATGATGATGGGGGGCGGTAGTGTCGGTGTGTGCGGTGATGATGATGGGGCGGTACTGCCGATGTGTGCGGTGATGAGGAGTGCGGTAGTGCCGGGGTGTGTGCGGTGATAATGGGAGCGGTAGTGCCGGGGTGTTTGTGCAGTGGTGATGGGGGCTCTCTCTCGGCTTAACGCAACGCGTTATTTCACAGGAATCCGTTGCCTTTATATCACAATATTTACAACGCATCCGTCACATGTCACACAACGCATTGTGACGGATGCTGTTCAATGCAAGTGTGAAAGTAGCCTAACGCATCCGTTGCATCAGTCACACAACTGATTGTGACGGATGCAAAACAACGCAAGTGTGAAAGCAGCCTTAGAAGTTTATTCTATTTCTGCAGCCAGAGCCGCCATCAGGGCATTACTACTGTGCCTGGTGTAGGGGGCCCGGGGAAGAGAGGGGGCCCAGACAGGCCTGGGGTAAATACTTATCTTTATTAAACCCCCGGCAGGACAGGCCCCTCCTCTTCACCAGGCCCCTCCTCTTCACCAGGCCCCAGTCACAGCAGCAGCAGAGGGGCTCGGCGGTGTCACTTCACCTCCTTACATGACTAATTTGCATGCCACGGAACTGAGCATGCAAATTAGCCATGTGGTGGAGTGGAGGCAAGATAATTGGAGCAGAGCAGAGTGCCGGCGCATCAGGAGTGTGGTGAGGTCATCACTCTGCGACCTCATTATACTCCTGTAAGTAACTTTGGCAGAGGTGGCGAGGTCGCGGCCGCCAGCAGGACAGGTAAGCGCTGTGAGCTGAAGACATTCGACCGGGGGGATCTGAGGTTGTGGGGTGGCCCGCCCGTTGATCTCAGTCCGGTGGGGGGTGAGGTGGTCCGCCCGCTGATCTCAGACCGGGGGTAGTGAGGTGGTGAGGTGGCCAGCCAGCTGATCTCAGCCCGGAGGGGGGGCAGCTGATCTCAGACCGGGGGGGGCGCTGATCTCAGACTGGGGGGTCCTGCCGACCCCAGCTCCTGCCGTGCCTCAGCTAGATGCGTGGGAGGGCGCTTAATTGCATCACGGGCAGGTGAGTATAATGTGAATCGTGTTATGTGCTGTCTGTATGTGTATATATAAGATATGTGTGTCCTGTATAGTGTGCAATATGTAGCTGTCTGTATGTCTATGTATACCATCTGTGTATTATTCTGTCCCCACTTAAAGGCGATGGAAGGTGCGTAGTTGTGAGAGGTTGTGAGAGTCTTACCTTCGTTTTTCCTATAGGTGAGGCAGACAGGACCAGAGCGCTTCAGAGTGAAAACATGCACGTGCTGAGATGAAACAATGGTGGTTTATTTTCGCCAAGGGTTAGGACATGCAGAGTGCAGTAATCCAAGTATTTGGCATTGAATTCTCCAGTGATGCTTGCCTCTGTAGCTACTACGTGGTCAGAAGACTTTGCTCCTAGTAGCTCCAATACGGGATGTTGTTCTCACAGACTCTGCTTTGGAAAAGAATATCCAGGATGTGATGCAAGAGGGTCATCAGACACTCCCATGGGCTGGGCAAAGGAAACAGAGGAGCCGAAAGGTCTGACCAGTAGATGGCAGCAGAGACAAGCATGAAAACATTAAATAACAGTTTTAACTTAGACAAATAAAAACAGCACACTCCCCGTCTGAAATTCACTTTGGGGATTTCACTATTGAGTCCATAATACAACCTGAAAGGAAAGGCATGTTAAATGCAAAAACAAGCTCAATTGAGTCCAAAACAAGAAGGATGGCACAAAGTTCAGGTCCGGTAGCGTTCATCCTGTAGGGACGCTCTCTATGGGCAAAAGCAGAACAAGTTCGTGGATTGGCCTTGCAAAGGTCTTCATCTCACCTTTCCTGATGACCTTTAGCTCCACCGTCCGAACATTGCCGTCCTGACTAGGCAGTATCCTAGTAATTAGTCCCATAGGCCAGTCAGTCCTTTCTGTGGTCTGATCTTTCAGGTATGCAACTGCTGCTATAGCTTCTGTGGAGGCGTCTGAGAAGATGTGCAGTTCCTTCTTTATGCTAGAGGTGAGGGAGATTTTGAGATAACATCTTGGGATGTGGATGTTGTTCAACCCACACAGCGACTGTTTCCAAGCTTCCCATTTTTGCTGTTTGTCGGAAGGGAGTGGGGTATCCCAGTCCTTGACGGTATCAGAGAATTGTCTCAGCAAGGATTTGCCTTGTATAGTGATAGGCGCCACAAATCCCAGTGGGTCGAACAAGCTGTTCACTATAGAGAGGACACCACGTTTTGTGAATGGCTTGTCTGAGCAACTTACTTGAAATCCGAAGGAGTCGGCTGCAAGATCCCATCTGATGCCCAGGCTCCTCTGCACGGGTGGACTGTCTAGCCCCAAGTCAATGTCCTTGAACCCAGGGGCGTGATCACCCGACTCAAAGGCTCTCATTACGGTCAGGCTATTGGAAGCAATTTTGTGTAACCTGAGTTTTGCCTGGGACAGCATGCCTTGAGTCCTTTTGAGCAAATCAATGGCTTCTTCCTCGGTGGGTAGTGATTTGAGCCCATCATCTACATAAAAGTCTTTCTCAACAAAGTCTCTGGCATCTGTTCCATACTCGGACTCTCCCTCTAATGCGGTTCTCCGGAGACCATAGGTTGCAACTGCGGGTGAAGGGCTGTTTCCAAACACGTGGACCCTCATACGATATTCCACCATCTCTTTATTGGTGTCATTATCCTTGTACCACAGAAATCTGAGGAAGTTCCGGTGGTCCTCTCTGACTAGGAAACAGTGGAACATCTGTTCAATATCGGCAGTGATGGCGACAAGCTCTTTTCTGAACCTCAGCAATACTCCTACCAAGTTGTTTGTTAGGTTAGGACCTGTGAGGAGAACATCGTTAAGGGATACGCCTTCATGTTTGGCGCTGGAGTCGAAGACAACCCTGATTTGATTCGGTTTTCGTGGGTGGTATACACCGAATGAAGGCAGATACCAACACTCTTCGTTCTTCTTCAAGAATGGAGCAGGTTCTGCGTGGTTGTTGCGGAATATTTTGTCCATAAAGGCAACAATATGTTCTCTCATTTCAGGTTTGCTGCTCATAGAACGCTGAAGAGAGTTAAATCTGGTCTGAGCTTGAGCTCGGTTGTTTGGGAGTCTTACCCTGGTAGATCGGAAGGGTAATGGAGAGACCCAATGGTTGGTTTTGTCTTTAGAAAACTCACAGTCCATTATTTCGATGAATTCTCTGTCCTCTACTGACAAGGCTACTTTATCGTCGTCCTTGGTTGTGTGAAAGACTGATCTTCCCAAGTTGTCGATATGCAGAGAAGAAGCGATGTCAGGTAGCTGTATTGTGTCTGGAGACTTCTCTTTCACTCCATAGTGATGAGGACATGGCTTTAAGCAGGTTGTGCGCCCATCTCCATGCACATAAGTCTTGAAGGAATCAATTTCTGATCGATCAACGCACACATTTCCTATGACTACCCATCCCAAGTCCAGTCTCTGGGCGTATGGTGCATAGTCAGGCCCATTACACTGCTGTCGCACCTTGTGTACCCTTAGATTGTCTCTGCCGAGCAGGAGTAGAATCTCTGCGTTATTGTCCAGAGGTGGGATAACGCTAGCGAGGTGTCTTAGGTGTGGTTGATGAAATGCAGCTTCTGGGGTAGGAATTTCATTCCTGTGGCTGGGTATTTGGTCACATTCAACGAGCGTTGGTAGAGGTATTTCAGTCTTCCCATTGATAGGAGAAGCAATGAATCCCTGGGCTCTTCTGCCGCTAGTCTCTATGCGACCCGAGCAGGTGTTCAAGGTGTAGGGTTCTGATGGTCCATTAATTTCGAAGGCTTCAAAGAATTTGGTTCCTGCTAGGGACCGGTTGCTTTGGTCGTCTATGATGGCATACACCTTCATTGCCTTTTCTGGATGTCCCTCGGGATAAACCTTGATGAGGCATATTCGGGCACAACATTTCTGTGTTTGGCCCTCTCCACATACCTCTGAGCATGAGCAGGAGACGGCTGTGGTGGTGTCAGTCTGATTCTTGGGCTCCCCGCCATGACTTGGAGTGGGAGTGGTGGTGACTGCAGCCGGTGTGTCTCTAGCTAGCTGGGTTGGGTGCATGGCTGAAACGTGTTTTTCACTATGACACTCCTCACACTTGACGATGGATTTACAGTCCTTGGCCATGTGCTCAAGTGATGCGCAGCATTTGAAACAGATCCCAAGCTCTGTGAGGACTTTCTTGCGCTCCTGTAGGGTTTTAGATCTAAACCCTCTGCA